>NW_024040485.1:8633622-8769100 GCF_014851395.1 Micropterus salmoides | reverse complement strand
ATAAATATGAAAAGAAATGCCTGTTTATGGATAATGTTGAGGGGAAGCAGATACAAGGAAAACAAAATGGTCCTAAGACCAACCCTGAGGCACACCATATTTAACTGGACAGAACAAGGAGACATAGTTGTTTACAGACACGCAAAACTTTATTTGACAGGTAGGATGAAAACCATTCTAAGGCAGTACCAGAGATCCCCACCCAGTGCCTCAGTCTGTCTAACATGATGTTGTGGTGTCCATGGTGTCAAAAGCAGCGCTAAGGCCCAGGAGTACCAGGACTGAGCACATGCCTTCATCAGCAGACATTAAAAGGTCATTGGTGACTTTAAGCAGGGCAGTGTCAGTGCTGTGGTACTTCCTGAAACCAGATTGAATTTTTTCAAATAATTTGTTATTTTCCAGTACAGTGAGCAGCTGTTTGGACACAATTATTTCTAGAATCTTTGCAATAAAAGGCAGTTTTGAAATTGGTCTAAAATTATGTGGGAGGGAGGGATCTAAACCAGGTTTCCTTAAAAGTGGGTTCACGCAAGCCGTTTTAAAATAATCAGACACAACCAGTAGATAGGGAGCTGTTGAAAACAGAGATCAAATGGGGCCCAAAAGAATCTATTACTTTCAGTAAAAACTTTGTAGGTATTACATCAAGTGGGCTGGAGGACACTCTCATTTGTGATACTGTTTTTAAAAGCTCAGACAAGTCGATGGGATAAAACTGGTTAAAACTCTCTGTTGCTGGTGAGGGACCTCTGAGTAAGAGGCCACGGGGGTAATAGAGGCTCTGATTGACACCACCTTATTGGTAAAATAAGATAAAAACAATTCACAGTCATCATTACTTCCAGCTGAGGCACAAGGAGGGGTTGGGTTTACCAGCTGATCCACAGTCTTAAACAGAAACCTGGGATTGTGTTTATGTGTAGTAATGAGTTCAGAAAAATAGTGTGTTCTCGCATCCTTAACCATGTTATTGTAGTTCATTAATAAATCCTTCAGACTGAGGTAATGGACTTGGAGACTGGATTTTTTCCATCTGCGCTCTGCTTTCCCGTTCCCTTTTGAGGCTGCGAATGCTGTCATTTATCCAGGATTGCTTACTAGCTTTAGATGTAGGCCTAACCTTTAAAGGAGCAGTAATATTTAGTGATGACAAGCAGATATGATTGAAGTGATTGACCAGATTGTTGTGTTGGAATCAGACAGGTGTTGGCTTTGGCTCTGAAAGAATGTGCAAAACTTTGAAACACTTTGTTCATTAAAGAAGCGAGAACACACGGAGCTTGGTGAGGCGGCATGAGTAACAGGCGAATCGCAGCTAAAAACAATACATCTGTGGTCAGATATGGTCATGTCCACTAATTCCGCAGAGGAAATGCTGACACCCAGGGTAAAAACCAAGTCCAGTGTATGACCACGGTTATGTGTTTGCCCTTTGACATGTTGTTTGAAGTTAAAAGAAGTGGCCATATTTAAAAAGTCAGTTGCATTAACATTGGTGGGGTCATCAACATGAATATTAAAATCGCCACAAAGAACAATTCTGTCATAATTTAAAACCAGAGTAGATAAAAATTCAGGAAGTTCTGATAAAAATCCTCCAGTGTTTTTGGGGGGCGATAAATTATAACAAATATGATAGGTTGCAGCCCTCCAACTTTAAGAGTGAGAACTTCAAAAGGAGTTAAATTCATCACAGCATACTTGATGACATTTTAAATTTTTCTTATACACGCTCACTAGCCCACCACCACGACCACTGGCCCTCGGTTGACTAAAGCAATCATATTGAGGTGGACACAGTTCAGCTAGCTGGCTATAGTCATTCATTTGCAACCATGATTCAGTTAAAAACATAAAATCTAGATTTGCAGACAAGATAAAATCATTTAAGATAAAAGTCTTACTTGAAAGTGACCTCACATTGAAGAGAGACATTTTAAATGAGTTTGTTCTGGGTGCTGGAGTTGGTGCAGTTGTCCTAATCCTTAAGAGATTACTACACTGCTCAAAAAAATAAAGGGAACACTAAAATAACACATCCTAGATCTGAATGAATGAAATAATCTCATTAAATACTCCTTTCTTTACATAGTTGAATGTGCTGACAACAAAATCACACAAAAATTATCAATGGAAATCAAATTTATCAACCCATGGAGGTCTGGATTTGGAGTCACACTCAAAATCAAAGTGGAAAACCACACTACAGGCCGATCCAACTTTGATGTAATGTCCTTAAAACAAGTCAAAATGAGGCTCAGTAGTGTGTGTGGCCTCCACGTGCCTGTATGACCTCCCTACAACGCCTGGGCTTGCTCCTGATGAGGTGGACAGTCTGTGGTGCAACGTGGTGTTGGTGGATGGAGCGAGACGTGATCCCAGATGTGCTCAATTGGATTCAGGTCTGGGGAACGGGCGGGCCAGTCCATAGCATCAATGCCTTGCAGGAACTGCTGACACACTCCAGCCACATGAGGTCTAGCATTGTCTTGCATTAGGAGGAACCCAGGGCCAACCGCACCAGCATATGGTCTCACAAGGGGTCTGAGGATCTTATCTCGGTACCTAATGGCAGTCAGGCTACCTCTGGCGAGCACATGGAGGGCTGTGCGGCCCCCCAAAGGAATGCCACCCCACACCATTACTGACCCACCGCCAAACCGGTGTCACGTCTGTCACATGTGCTCAGTGTGAACCTGCTTTCATCTGTGAAGAGCACAGGGCGCCAGTGGCGAATTTGCCAATCTTGGTGTTCTCTGGCAAATGCCAAACGTCCTGCACGGTGTTGGGCTGTAAGCACAACCCCTACCTGTGGACGTCGGGCCCTCATACCACCATCTGTTTCTGACCGTTTGAGCAGACACATGCACATTTGTGGCCTGCTGGAGGTCATTTTGCAGGGCTCTGGCAGTGCTCCTCCTGCTCCTCCTTGCACAAAGGCGGAGGTGGCGGTCCTGCTGCTGGGTTGTTGCCCTCCTACGGCCTCCTCCACGTCTCCTGATGTACTGGCCTGTCTCCTGGTAGCGCCTCCATGCTCTGGACACTACGCTGACAGACACAGCAAACCTTCTTGCCACAGCTCGCATTGATGTGCCATCCTGGATGAGCTGCACTACCTGAGCCACTTGTGTGGGTTGTAGACTCCGTCTCATGCTACCACTAGAGTGAAAGCACCGCCAGCATTCAAAAGTGACCAAAACATCAGCAAGGAAGCATAGGAACTGAGAAGTGGTCTGTGGTCACCACCTGCAGAACCACTCCTTTATTGGGGGTGTCTTGCTAATTGCCTATAATTTCCACCTGTTGTCTATTCCATTTGCACAGCATTGAAATTGATTGTCAATCAGTGTTGCTTCCTAAGTTTGATTTCAGCTAGGATTTGAGCAGCTAACATTTCTGAGCCCCGTTTGTTTGGGTGAAGTCTGTCTGTCTTAAAAAGAGACATTCTTTGCCAGAAAATATTAAAATTATCCACATAACACACACCGTGAGCCCTGCAGGCGGACTGGAGCCAGTCGTGGAGGCCAAGGAGTCTACTGAAGCGGCCATCACCGCGACCAACTGTGGGAATGGGACCAGAGATAAAAACGGACTTTCCACACTGCTTTAAAAAGTTAAAAAGACGGTTAAAATCTGATTTTGTCAGCTCAGACTGCTGAAGAGCTGATTTGTTCCCACATGGACTATCACTCTTGTGATGGAGGACGGGAGCGATGGCATTAGGTCCTGGAGTTTTTTTAAAATGTGAGCCGTGGTGGCACCGGGGAAGCAGTGAGTGGTAGCGTTAAAGAAACGGATGTTTCTGGTTATGGAGTCACCAATTGTTAGTGTGGTTGGGGAGAAAAGGGGACGAGGAGATGCCGGTTGTGTGGTTCCAGAGCAGGACTGAGCAGAATCTGCTTCAACACTGCGTGCGGACTGAGGATGGAGTGTGTGAGCTGCCGAGTGTTGTGTTGGAGTAGCAGTAACAGACCTGAGAGAAGGGCTACCCGACAGTGCAGGGTAGAGACGGCCTCCGGAGCGTCTGAGCACAGCCTCCTTCAGGATCCTATGTCGGGAAGCGGAGGTTTTTGACCGGGATGACGGCCGCTGATCAGGCCCAGCGCGGGAGATGTAGCCGGTGAAGGAGATGCAACAGTGTCGGCAGGCACTGTCTGCCGAAAGAGATCCGTATCAGGGAGACTCGAAGCTGCTGGTGCATCCGCTGGATGGACCGGAGCGTTGTCAGACAGGGCTGCATAGCGGTTGGAGAGGCCGATGTGCGGAGGAGAGGCAGCCCCATCCGAGCCTTTCTTGCAGCCACGGACCACCACTTCAGCCCAGCTTGACGATTCGGAGTCGAGCAGGATGAAAGCCTGGGAAGGCTAGAGGCGTCCCATAACACGGTGTCCTGGATGTTAGCGGTTGCGCTAAGAGAAACAATCTGTTCGGCTTGTACTGAAGCCACATCCATAAAGCCAGTCGGCAGGGAATCTTTCTCTTTGGGTTCTTCAGAAAGTCGTTGGATGTCTTCCATAAGGTCAGCAATCTTTTTGTTCGCTTTCTTAAGGAGTGAGCTGTCCTCATGGAGCATGGAGTTATCTCGGCGGCTATGGAGCTTTGTTGTGATCAGTAGCGTTGATGACGTTTTTACGGTCATCTATAATCTTAAAATCCATGTTGGATGACTAAAATCCTTAACCCACGTAAAACTTAAGTTAAAAACTTAAGTTAAAAAAAAGGATATAAAAAATTTCACAAAAAAGTGTGGATTAAAACTGGATAAGAGTCCGGTTTAAGACAGAGCTTCCGTAGTGATGTATCCGTCCGTATCGAGGCTTCGAAGTGTGTGTCGAGTAATACAGGATGATTTTTGTGAAGCGCGTATCGAGGCTTGTGTTGATGACGTATGTGGTGACGTTCGAAGCCTCGCGAGCCGGCCGTACGTGACCGATTCAGGAGATGGTTTGCGGGTTTCGCGTGCGATTCGAAAGGAGCAGCAAAATGTAACGCACCCTCCTCAACATTTAGTGGACTTTTGAACTTGAACACAATTAGATTTTATCTACAGCTCATTTTAAATGACTAAAAAAGTTTATCAACTTATGTCAGAATTGCTTTCATCAGATAACTTCAAAAATTGTGATGAAACAGAGGAAAAGAAAGTGTTGACATTTTGTGGCTTTGGTAAGAATTAAACTCTTACCCCATATTACCCTAATAATAATTTTCTAAAGCAGGTAAAATCATCTCCAAAAAAGAAACAGCCTGAAGCACTGTGGAAGTGTTATTTTTAAATAAAGATGAATAAAATGTTGTCTCTATTATCTAAAGTCACAAACCAAGTCATCATAACCCTCTCCCTTGTTTCCACTTTCCTTTTGACCCTGTCATTGTATCATAAAGACAGACACCTTATTAAAAAGCTAATCAGTCATGTATTGGCATCACGAACATCATTCATTCATTTATTCAATTCAAAGCTACACACAAAAGCCGTGTTCCCGATATAATCACTCTGCGTGTTTTACATTTAGTGTCCACTTGATGGCACAGTAGAGCAAATGAAGCACCGTGAAGCTTCGGCCTATGAGTGAACCAGTTGGATGGAAAGCTTCAGTGCTTCATAAAGCTTCATTTCGCCATCACTAAGCTTCCGACAGGTAGCTACAGACGCCAACACATGCGCAGAGTGCAGATTACGTCAGCAATTACGTCAGCGATCTTGTGACTTACCCAGGAACTAGGAACTTTTTGAAGAACTCCAGTGCAGGGACCAGTACGCTATAATGTTCGTACCACTGTTATTCTGTCAATAAATTCTCAGTAATGTTGTGAAGTTTGAACCTAAATCGAGACACATCTGGCTCGTGATGTAACATTACAGAATATTCTTGGTTTGTGAATCTAAAATCACTTTGGAAGAAATAAAATATACAACAGTGGTATGAATTGAAACATTGTTTTTTATTATCATTAGGCTATTATAAATAAGTTTTTGAAGGAATTATCCCCAGTAGGGGGCTGGAAAGACCTGTGGGGGATGCAGAACAGGGGTCTCAATTATAAAAACGTACCCAGAAACCTCACTAAAAGTGTACGTGCATCCGAAAGACAAAATGGCTTACACCAAAAAAAAAAAATTCAGACTTATAAAACCGTGCATATGCACACTCACAATCAACTTGAAATGTGGCCTATGTGAGGAAGCGCCATATCCGATCCTTCAAACGCTTACAACTGTCTATAAATGGTTAGTGGAATTATTATTAATACGTACTGACTGCAGGAAGAAAAGGAGGCAAACTCTGAAAGAGGATCTACAAAACGAGATTTAACTCAGCGTGACACTGACATTTCTTTTGGTGAAGCTGGAGTTGTTTGGTGGGTAACAAACGCACTTTCATGCAACGCTCGTGCACCAAAGGAAAAGGGGCGCCAGGGTTCCCCTCCCTTTATAACCGATCTGCAGGAACGGGGCATTCCTCCTGAGTAGTGACGTCACTGACCGAAGGGGGACACTCGCACACACACCCGCAAATTATCTTAAATTATGTTTTTTTGTTTGTTTTATTTTTTATAGCGAACTTCAGTGAGAATCAATCAAACAAGTGTCTGATTATTTAGAAAGGCTTTAGGCTTTAAGCTATACTCAGAGGTAATATTTCGATATATTTTACACAGTTGTAGGACTATTCACTTCAAACAGTTTCATCCTTCTGCCATGTGAGTCGCCATTTCTAATTTGTCTCTTTATGTGCGTACACGTGGTTCAGAGTTTAGGCTACTTACAGGATGCACATTTTTAATGTCTTAAACGAGTTTTGTACTATATCGTCCTATAAAAGACATTCTGGATCAAAAGACTGAAGAAACAAGGAGAAAAAGACCAGAACACACTAACTCAATGCCGGTTGCTGAGGATTTTCACTCTTCAGAGCAGAAGAATCAAGAAGGAAGAGACTTTGTTTTTGGAGAAGCTTTAAAAAACATGCCAAAAAACAGCAGGAATAAAGCCCAGCATAAATTGGATAAAATGTCCTCCTCAAAAAACATATCTGCATGGACTGAACGTGGACAGTTTGTGTTTAATGGTAATGTTATTAAATGGTCTCGTGTATGATTTGATAAGAGGAGTAACTGCTTCTCACAACGTGCCTGACAGCCAGAGACCTACAGGTTGGGATGAATATCTGCAATCGTTGGCTATACTGAATATACCTTTATCAGTTGTACCAAATCTACAGGTCAAAAGAAAAATTGACGAGATTAAGAGAAAGACTTTTGGAGAATCTTCTCCTCTATTACTGGACCGCCATCTACACCTCTTGTTACCAGAGGGCATGGATTAGCAAACAATGAAACAAGTCCATTTGTATCTCCTACAATGCGATTGAGTGATTGGATAACTTTTTAATTGAATATCGTTATTGGTTTTAAATAAATGCATAGAGACAACTTTATCATTTCAAAGTGTTTTTATTTACACTTACACGTTTCGATCTATAAATCACTTTGATCATGAATGGCACACAACTACTAATATTATTATACACATTTAAAAGAATCTGATACTTGGACACACTGGTTACATTCTGCATAATTATTTTGACCACATACAACCAAGGGTCGTATTTTTTTCACAAATTTGCACACCATAAAATCATTGCATGACCGTTTATTACTATATAGTCATTACATTGTCATAAGATAATCCTCTACATCTTGCACTTGTCTAACAGAATGTTGCGTGGACTTACAATTACTGTTGAGAAAGACAGAAAAGGATTCTGGAAAATGTGAGTAGACCGGAGAGTTTCCCAAAACTGTCAAAGAATGATCCCACACCCTGCTTGTCAATATAGATAGCGACCCAGTGTTGTCCTCCCAGGTGGGAGGGGTCTGTGTTTACCACCAACATGGCGGGTCTCTTTTTAATAACTGATTTAGGAAGCTGGTCACTAGCAAATACTCCAAGAAAGACGCCTTGTTCACTACCTTATCAAGTACTTTTGACAGTTCTATCGTATTCATACTATCGTTTGTTAAAGTTAGAAAAAGTCAATGAGAACCTCTTCTTGATGATATCTCAATTATAGAATCATATGTGGTGTAAATAACCACATTTATTGTGCGTTGAAGCGGATTTCTAAAACGAGCCTCTAATCTAATGCTACCGTTTTTAATGAGCGACGTATGGTCTCCGCATCCTTCATCAGGGCTCAGGTTAAAACAGAACAGACTATATCCATTACAAAACTCGTTGCGGGTTATGGCCATAGCGTTGTTTTTAAGATACTTTCCAGTTGCCAAGTACAATTGATGATACTCCCTGATGGCATTCCCTCTGGTAAAGTTGGGTTGAAAGGGTTTTGAAGGATATTGTTGGCTGTCACCGTATAAACATAAAAACTCCATGTCATAATGGTTAAATGTAAATGGATTACGCGCATAACTACCTGTAAATGCCTCATGATGTACAAATAAACTACAATAAATTTAGGTATTTGTCCCAAGAATGCATTTTCTTGATTACAAACACGAGTGCCCAATGGGATGCTAAAATCTTTAAGACAGACTCTGTCTATGGGATATTTAACGTTCCCTTGCGTTAATGCCTTAGTGTGCGCTAGCTTAACAGCGAAGATACGGTGACTTTCTTTACAAACAGGCTTGAGGTCTACGCCATTTATCATTAACTTGTCTTGAAAAAACAAGTCAGAATGTAAAGGGGATATTAGCTCCACTACGCGGCCGCCTTGTGTGTATTCCATTCTTTTAACTAGTCCCTCATTGCGTCCTCCAGCCATTGCGTCGTCCATATGACCTGCTGTATCCATGCAAAATAGTCCGGATCCAAACTGTGTCTGCAGAGCGTCCTTTCCGTAGTTCAAAAGGCACTCTATTATACCCCTGTAAGGATATGTGTTTGATGATTGCGTTATTAGTCGGCCCCCCAACGATGTCGACCTGTGAAAATATTGTACATCCAGGGTAGTTAGATAAAGCCCACTTTGTCTGCTTGATTCAGGTTTTCACCGTTAGCTTAGGTGATTTTTACGCGCGTGTACAGAAACGTATTGTTTAGATCCAGGTAGTCCTCTGTACTAGCTGGAATGAAAAATTCAAGGGGTGCAGAGTCTGATACCGCCACTAGAGGAAGGAATTCGTAGATGCATTTCTCAATACTTGTTTGTGTTAACGGCACCATAAACAGGTCTAGCTCCGACTTGACGCACTCTTGACAGGCTATGTACCAACGACACTCTCGTTAGAAAATGTCTCTTGTCTTCTGACGTTTTGTCGACTTGCTTCTCCTTGCTTGTTTATTTTTTCTAGTCTTAGTATGGGTCTTCTTATTTGTATTTGTATTTGAATTTCCGCCTCTTTGGTGGGGAACTCCCTCTTTTCCCAGGAGCCCGTTTTATTGGTCGGGGGACCACGGCCACTATACCCGACCCCTCTTGACGCCTGTTCATGACGTTAGTAATAACATCCGTTGCTATGGTTTTAGCGGCTGTCTTTAAATGGGCAACAAATGTAAATCCTTTCTTGAATAAGGGGAATGCTAATCTAAACAAACCCCTAAAGATACCCCCTAACCCTGCACCATACTGAGCACCGAGCCCGCTGTATCCTGGTAAATCACCACCCGCTTGGGCTGTATAATATGCAACGTACTTGTCCGCATTGTGAGCATATGGATGGTACATGTTTGCTCCTTGTCTAGCACTGATATTTTACGGGTCGAAAGTGTAGCTTTATTATCACTTTGCTATATATGTACTATTCTTAAAAGAGGGACGTAACTATGCCCTACTGTTTGATGATCAACAATATCGGTAAACAAATATATTATCATCCCTACGTTAACATCGGCAGGATGTGGCGCCAAATACGACATCTGTGTCAACACTGTGTTAGTTCGCGGCTGAGATCTAAATGTTGCAATTCCCTCGTGAGTTTTAAAAGCCACTCCGGGGATAAATCCCAACATTTATGCATGTTTTCCTTGAAACGTTAATTTTACGTCTCTCGTTGGTAAAATGCTTACTCTGTTGGTAATGTTGTTATAATCAAGCTCAATATGACCCATGTCATTTTCAGATAAACAACTGTTTAGTTCAGCTATTATCTGTGACACTGTTGTATAGAATCCCTGTGTCGCTGATAGAACTATCCTCTTGTTGGATTTTTTATCAAACACTTCTTCAGTCTTCTGATGAAAACGATTTCCATGTTTTTGGATATTGTATTTCTATCAAACCCACCTCGTATGCTGATTTAAAGTGTAAAGGCTTGGAGAGTTTTGTTCTAAAGTTTCTATTGTGTTGCTCGGGTAAAATAATGCAGACGAGTTGCTAGGCAGGGTGACAAAAGAATCCTCTGTATCCATTAATACGAGTGTTTGTAATCTGCTAAGGTAGCTGTAGGACCTGTTTTTCCAAAATCCACAAGTTAAATTTATCTGGCCATCCGACCCATTTGACTAACACCATGTCCCGGCCTTGTCTTTTCTTTCTAGATAAAATCTTTTCTATTTTAAATGTTTTGTTTTTATCTATAACAACTTTTTGCATCTCTTGCATATAAAATGTCCACTGTAATATTTCGCCGTCATAGTCTTTTAACCTGTAAACAGGAGGGTCCCTTGACACACATTCCTTTACAGTGAAATATTCATCTGTATAATTTTGCTCATAACCTTTTTTAAAAGGGCCACGTAGTTTTGAAATTCTTACAGTATCGCCCACCGCATATTTAAAACGAATTACTCTTTTATCTTTTGTTTTACACAAGTTGTTAAATACGATATCTTCATTGTCTTTTGTTACATCAATCGGTTTGATTCAAACTATGATTGTAGGAGGTGACTAAATCCTGCAATATATCTACATATCGTTTAGAATTATTGGCTGTTAAATAACGCCACATTTTAGATTTCAGAGTCCTGTTAAAGCGCTCTACTACAGATGCCTTAGTCTCATTTGATGCGGTAAAGTGTACGATACTATTGATTTTCATTAACGCATCGAAATCTTTGTTTCGGAACTCTTTTCCCTCGTCTGTTTGAATTTTATGCGGTATTCTACCTTCAGCTAAGATATCTTTAAAGGACGCTGTGAAGCATTTACCACTCTTATTTTTTAAACAACGTACCCATGTGTATTTTGAAAACAAATCTATACACGTTAATAAATAGCGTACCCCATCATTTTCAGTAGAATAAGCGTATATGTCAACTAGATCTAGCTGGAATGTTTTGAATTCACTAAAACCTTTTTTCTCTTAAAATGCACCGGAGCCGTCTTGTGTAGAGCCAGTTTTCTACGTCTGAATCTGCATACCGAACTCCAGTAGTGTCAAATATGGTCTTTTTAAGTTTTTGCTTGCCTCCGTAACCCCCTGCGTTTTCTGTCGCATAGTATATATTTCTCATCACCTCCTCCATGATCTTTGTTACAAAGACTGACGCTTCAACGTCTGTGTTCAAGTATTTTATTTCCAATGACATATGCAACATGTCCGTCAGCAGTGATTACAAGTATACACTTTTCAGAAAAACAAAATGTTTTTACAAACCAAAGATTCAGTTAAGGAATACATCACATCAGCAACATCGACATGTTGTTTTCTGGTTAGCATTAAAACACACAAATCAATGCAAAAAGTACAAAAACAAAGCACATGACCCGTATGGAACTCATTATCGTTCACAGGAAAAACATTTGCGATATATCGAGTAGAGTAGATTTCACATCTGCATATTTATCCGCTGTCATTTGCACCATGGTACGCCATCCAGAGGTCATTCATCTAACACATTCTGTCTGTTTGTCAAATCTAGAACAACATAGTGTCCTATCTGTGTCACATATCGCATAGTTAAAAGCTTCACACAACAGTGCTCTCATCTTATACACGATATACAGTGCGGCCAAAAGTATTTAGTCAGCCACTGATTGTGCAAGTTCTCCTACTTAGAAAGATGATGTATAAAGGACACCTGTCCACAGCCTCAAACAGTCAGACGCCAAACTCAACCATGGCCAAGACCAAAGAGCTTTCAAAGGACACCAGGAAGAAAATTGTAGACCTGCACCAGGCTGGGAAGAGTGAATCTACAATAGGCAAGCAGGTTGGTGTGAATAAATCAACTGTGGGTGCAACTGTAAGAAAATGGAAGACATACAAGACCATTGATAATCTCCCTCGATCTGGGGCTCCCTGCAAGATCTCATCCCGTGGGGTCAAAATGATCATGAGAATGGTGAGCAAAAATCCCAGAACTACATGGGGGACCTGATGAATGACCTGCAGAGAGCTGGGACCAAAGTAACAAAGGCTACTATCAGTAACACACTACGCCAAGAGGGACTCAAATCCTGCAGTGCCAGGCGTGTCCCCCTGCTTAAGCCAGTACATGTCCAGGCCCGTCTGGAGTTTGCCAGAGAGCATATGGATGATCCAGAAGAGGATTGGGAGAATATCATGTGGTCAGATGAAACCAAAATAGAACTTTTTGGTAAAAACTCAACTCGTCATGTTTGGAGGAAGAAGAATGGAGAGTTGCATCCCAAGAACACCATACCTACTGTGAAGCATGGGGGAGGAAACATCATGCTTGGGGCTGTTTTTCTGCAAAGGGGACAGGAAAACTGATCCTTGTTAAGGGAAGAATGAATGGGGCCATGTATTGTGAGATTTTAAGCCAAAACCTCCTTCCATCAGTGAGAGCCTTGAAGATGGAACATGGCTGGGTCTTCCAGCATGACAATGATCCCAAACACACCGCTCGGGCAACGAAGGAGTGGCTCCGTAAAAAGCATTTCAAGGTCCTGGAGTGGGCTAGCCAGTCTCCAGACCTGAACCCAATAGAAAATTTGTGGAAGGAGTTGAAAGTCCGTGTTGCCCAGCATATCACTGCTCTAGAGGAGATCTGCATGGAGGAATGGGCCAAAATACCAGCTACAGTGTGTGCAAACCCAGTGAAGACTTACAGGAAACGTTTGACCTCTGTCATTGCCAACAAAGGTTATGTTACGAAGTATGAACTTTTGTTACTGACAAATACTTCCACCATAATTTACAAATTCTTTAAAAATCCTACAATGTGATTTCCTGGATTTTTTTTTCTCATTTTGTCTCTCATAGTTGAAGTGTACCTATGATGAAAATGATAGACCTCTCTCCTTTCTAAGTAGGAGAACCTGCACAATCAGTGGCTGACTAAATACTTTTTGGCCTCACTGTATCTCTTTTTGACATAGTTTAGTAGACTAGACACATTCCCCATTGTTTTTAGTGTTGTTCCCCCTTCCAGATATCCAGAGATTCCTTAACTACTGTGCTCACACTGTCCTCCACTCTAACTACCTGTTTAAGCGAAGCAATGAGAAAAGGGTTCCTCAGCCAAATCTGTAGAGCAGCTGCTGCAATGTCTCAAATACTGCACTCACACGTTGGCACCAACCCTAGACCGCGTAGTACATACTTTTTTGAGCATCAGCATTTGTTAAAAAGCTTCTGCGTAATTTCTCTCTTATGTCCTTTGATATTAAAGAAGGGCAGCGTGTCAGTGCATGTAAGGTTGTTTTCTGCACCATTCGTAGCATTGGTCACCTCATAGCTTTTTGTTGCAGTATATCGTGTAAATAATAAGCTACAGTTACCTATATATACTGCTAGCAGTAGTGTTAGGAGATGTGTCTTTGTCGCAACAGTTCAGAGTGGCCAAACAGACACCCTTAAACGGCTTTCCCCTGCTCTTATCCTCTTCTGCTTTTTCTTCAGGAATGAGAAATGTTAAATTTCTTTTCCCCACTTCTTTGCCATAGTCATCCACCCATGAGTTATCGACGCCATCATCCTGGAGTAATGGATAGATGCTTGATAGACCCTCACCCGCTGCACATGTCCTCGTACCCGCACAAAACATTTTAATTAGAACAATGTCACCGTCAGCCCCGTCGTGAGGTTGTCTGCAGTGTTGTTTGTCGTTCATTTTACTTGTCCTCAGGACCAAATAGTTTTCTTTTGATCCCTACATAGCTAGCATAAGGTTTATACCATCTGAATAATTTATCAGTGTGTGAGAAGATTTCAAGGGTTCTATCCCATTCTCCCCACTGGACCACAAAACCGGTGCTGAACCACGTCTCCCACTCTTTAGATGTGATGGGGTAGCCTTTTTGTTGCTCTGGGGTCCCCTTCCTTGTGTTTTGAATGATAGAATTGTCCTTTCACAATCTAAAAAAGATGTAGGATTCTGGGTCGTAGACTTCAAGGTCTCCTGGCACAGACCCGCACCATTGTGTGGTATAGACTCCTTTTGAAGCACTCATATCTTTACAGACTTTGTTTCTGAAGTCTTTGGCTGAAAAACTAATGTGCGGTGTGCTTTCACTATTGTATAAAGATGAACTGTTCCGTGCTCAAACAAGAATCCTACTCCCAATTGATTATCTGTGACGTCCATGATTGTGATGCTGCAAAGATGGCGCTGTTGTTCTGCACGAAGATAGCTCTGTCCGATACGGATTCACCCAAAAAATTGTTCAGTCACACTGTTCCACGCTCTTGGTCAGATGTAAGTCAGAAAACTAGCCCTCTATATATACAACCGGTTGCTAAAACCACACCTTGCTATGACCCCCAATCTATTTTATTTTTTATTAATTTTTTAATATAATTTTTTTATTAATTAATTTTTTGATTAATCAAAATTGTATTCACGTGCACGTTCACGCGTTTTGCTGGCCTTTATTTACTACTGTCATGCACTGTTTTAGATGCATTTCGGTTTCTGATGCAGGCTGTTTTGTTGAGTGACAGATTTCACCCTGAACAAAAGGACTCACAATAAGTTTGAATTAAGTCTGGATTCAAACTTTACAACCCAGGATCATCTGGCTGTGAAGTGACAGTGCTAAACACTGAACCAACATGACAGCTCATTTTGTCTGCATGTTTTAGACAATGTTGAAAAGCTGATAAGTCAGCGTCACTATCAGTGGTGTCTAACTTCTTAAGTCAAAGGAACTGATTCCTGGTGGCAGTTTGGGTCATGGCACCAACTAAACGGGCAGGTAGCCTACTTTTTCATGCCCTCCTTCATTTAAATCTTTTTAAAATCACCTGTTTTAAATGTTTTAACACTGATCTAGTGTATTGTCTACTCGTTTGTTCCAGCAGCTGTTGAAGTTCAGGTTGACCACAGTGTGTTTGGGTTGTGTCTCAGAGGTTTGCTCTCATATTGATGCTTTTGTGGGATTTGTGTCGACACTGATCAATAAAACTTAAATTTCCTTCACAGATATAATGAGAACTGAACGCTAAAGTGTGAATCCCGTTATGAATGTTTCAGGTCCAGCACTGATGGTCTGGCTGGTCGGCTGTGGGTGGGATGGCTGTCAGGGCTCTTGATGAAAACAAAAATGAAAACACTTCCTTGAATAAAATTACAGATGCCTCTGGGTTTAAAAATTGGTGTAAACATTTAGAATAATTTAAGTACACAACTCAAGAAATGATGACAGGTATTCAAATATTATACCTTTTAACTTTGCAGTACCGTTTCATTTAAATTCCAGGTTTTAAGAGAGAGATGGAGAACGACAGATTCAGAGGGCTGCATTTCCTTTGCCTCAGTTTCAGAGGAAACTGCCAACTTCCACTTTAATCTGTCAGTCGATGCTTTTGATCCTCAGACTCATTCAAAGGATTGAGAACCCTGCAGCCTTAAAGGAAAGCCTATCCAAATGTCCTAAAGCCTCAAACAGCTGGCTTAGTGCGTGTTCGTTTGGTTTAGTACTGGCACCTTTAAATTTAATAAAATGGAGGAGGAGGAGGTGCCTTTTCCCAAGATTTGACTGAAGGAAATTTCTCAAGCAGCAGAGCAGTAGTGCCCTTGCCTACGAAAGTTGGAACAAACTAAATTAGGCCTTGTCGATCTAATACAAGTGAAGATTCAGCAACTGGACTACTTATTTCTCACCTCTAATGTGTTAAGAAGCAGATTTTTGTAGACTGCCAAGGAGAAAATAGTGACAGTTTGCATAGCAAACTGAACCTTGAACGAAACATTGGCTAAGAGAACTGGGGCCCTCAGGAGGGAGGACCAGCTTAGCTAGCTAACCCCTATTAACTGTACACGTGTTGACATGTACATGAGCATGCACATATAGTTTTAGCTGTAATTGTTTCTTTCATATCTAGGTAGGTAGTTTTATTGTCACGATATAACAAGTTAGAGTGAAATTGAGCTTTGTAACTCCCTTCTGCTACATTGCAGACAATATACACAGCTCAAAAAAGTAAAGGGAACACTAAAATAACACATCCTAGATCTGAATGAATGAAATAATCTCATTAAATACTCCTTTCTTTACATAGTTGAATGTGCTGACTGTTGCAAACAAAATCACAAAAATTATCAATGGAAATCAAATTTATCAACCCATGGAGGTCTGGATTTGGAGTCACACTCAAAATCAAAGTTGAAAACCACACTACAGGCCGATCCAACTTTGATGTAATGTCCTTAAAACAAGTCAAAATGAGGCTCAGTAGTGTGTGTGGCCTCCGTGTGCCTGTATGACCTCCCTACAACACCTGGGCTTGGTCCTGATGAGGTGGCGGATGGTCTCCTGAGGGATCTCCTCCCAGACCTGGACTAAAGCATCCGCCAAATCCTGGACAGTCTGTGGTGCAACGTGGCGTTGGTGGATGGAGTGAGACATGATGTCCCAGATGTGCTCCATTGGATTCAGGTCTGGGGAACGGGCGGGCCAGTCCATACCATCAGTGCCTTCCTCTTGCAGGAACTGCTAACACACTCCAGCCACATGAGGTCTAGCATTGTCTTGCATTAGGAGGAACCCAGGGCCAACCGCACCAGCATATGGTCTCACAAGGGGTCTGAGGATCTGTCTCCTGGTAGCGCCTCCATGCTCTGGACACTACGCTGACAGACACAGCAAACCTTCTTGCCACAGCTCGCATTGATGTGCCATCCTGGATGAGCTGCACTACCTGAGCCACTTGTGTGGGTTGTAGACTCCGTCTCATGCTACCACTAGAGTGAAAGCACCGCCAGCGTTCAAAAGTGACCAAAACCTCAGCCAGGAAGCATAGGAACTGAGAAGTGGTCTGTGGTCACCACCTGCAGAACCACTCCTTTATTGGGGGTGTCTTGCTAATTGCCTATAATTTCCACCTGTTGTCTATTCCATTTGCACAACAGCATGTGAAATTGATTGTCAATCAGTGTTGCTTCCTAAGTGGACAGTTTGATTTCACAGGAGTGTGATTGACTTGGAGTTACATTGTGTTATTTTTTTGAGCAGTATACATTAATAAAGAATCAATTATGAAAAATGGTAAACAGAAATAAACTATCACTGGAGCAGTGCTGAGGATGAATTAGAGTTTAAGAGTCTGATAGCTTGATATCCGTCTTTACAATTCCTTCTGTCTCATGTTTTAAAGGCTTGTCCCAAATACAGGCCGGGTGAGTTCAGTGATTAAAGCAAATAAAAGTCTGTGCTAGTTTTACGGTATGCTGAGTATTAATTTCAAAATAGTATAAAACTAATGAAATTGGCAAGAAAATGTGCACATTTTTCACAGAACTGCTCATGAAAAGGCAAAAAAACAAAAGACAGTGGCTCCTCAACAGTGCCTAAATCTTTATTTTTCAGTAAGCTACATTTTTTTCTCCAAATTAGACAGTTTTACATCATGACACAGAGTAACTTAAATTATCTATAGCTGACATGTACGCTTGATTCCAGTCTCGATGGAAGAATAGACCAAAAAAACAAAAAGAGAAAAACCTAAACAAAAAAGAAGCCCTCTTTTTCCATTCCACATCTGTTAAAGGTGTCGTTAGGCAAAATTATTTGTCCAAACCCCAACACGACGGAGTCATCGATTGTCCACAGCTGTTAGCGTAGCATGGTAAGTGTTAATGAGTAAACCACAGTGAGTTGATAAAGAGATTCAGTCTTTTTCCAGTCGTGTGCATTTGTTATTATATGATTATATGAGGTGCGACGCTCCATGTAGAAGTCCATGAGAAAAAGGAGCTCCTCAAAACGCCACAATGTGAGTGTTTGTGTTAATGCCGGTGATGCAGGAGAGACGTGCAGAACTTGCGGCCTCCAAAATGAGAGATCCTTCGAAAGCGGTACCATCCCAGTCTGAGGTACCGCACTTGTGAAAGAGTCACCTTTGCATCAGTCTGGATTTCTGGGTGGTACACTTATTTATTCCACACATGCACACATTCACAGTTCAGGGATGCCCAGTTTGTAATCAGCGTCTGTGTTTACGTCTCAAGGTTTGAGGTCAAACATGCCTCGACCGCAAGTTACAACGCATGGAAACCGCTCCAACAGTCAGTGGTATCACATTGTAGACTTCTCCAGATGTGAGAAGTCTTTGATGGACTTTTAGTAAGAAGAAAATCACATCTTAAAATTAAACACAAAGAAGAAAAAAAAAAAGCCCGAGATGGCAAGCGCTCAGCTATGTACAGGGTTAAACTGCCAGTCAAGACAAAAACAACAGTTGTATAATGGCACAGTTATTGGTTTTCTTTGCCACATCAAAATGCAGTCCACGTGTGATCAAATGGTTTAAACAGACATATCAACCTGCACATGTTAATGAGCTGTATGACAGAAAACTCGCTCTGAAAACAAATGTAAAAAAATAAAACAAAAACTTGACTGTGATTCCAGTTGAGCCTCTGCTTCTCTCCCCAACTCCCCAAAAAGAAAAGAAATTAAGCCCAAAAGAAAATTATTTGTACATTTATTTCTCAGGAGAGGAAGTCATGAAAGCTGAAGAACATTAAGAAACCTCATACATATAAATCAGAAGGAAGAAAGGACAACACTGAGCAGGTTTCAACACTTTGAGTGCTTGTTTCAACTTGTACCTGCATTGACACTCGGGTGAGGAACCTTTAAACTCAACCTGCAGCTAGAAACATGACCCCATTGTGTCGCCAAAAGTTTACAATCCAAGGGCCTAAAACTCGTCAACTCGCAGGCAGATAACGATCTCCCACCTCAAGTGTTGTGTGCTGCGCAAATTGAAGGTATGAATGTTCTCAAATGTGCTTCACTGTGCTCAGTTTGACATTTTTCACGGGCATCAGATCGACTTGAAGCACAAAACTGGGACGTGTCCATCAGGCATCGCTCTTTTTTGCTGGCTAGAGGTAGTGCAGCTCGTAATGAAAGGTATGATCATACCGACATCAGTGCGCCGATGTGTCGTGCTAATATAGAGAGAAGTCCTGCCTGATTTTGTTTTATTTCTGTTCCTCTAGTTTTTTCATTTTGTTTTTTGCCATAGACTGTTTCTTTCATCGGCCTGTATGAAAAGCTAAAACAAGTTGTCTGTGAAGATTCTCAGTCATCCAGGTCATAGTTACCCACCAAAGGTTAAAGTCGAGGGCAACTGGACTTGGTTGAAGATACTGGAAGACGTTTCGTCCATCATCCAAAGGACTTCTTCAGTTCTGACTGACTGGCAGGGAAACTCAGCTATTTAACCTCAGTGGGGTCGTTATCTCGGGTCATCGATACCGCTGGTTCGTTAGTGTTCCTTGTTGCTGTGACGACAGTGGTTACAGTCGTTAAGACTACCTGTGGCCAAGACTGAACGACCATCGTTGGTATCTTCACCTGAGGCCAATAGGTTACGTTTGTTGAGTTTCCTGGGAAGTGATGAAAGGACAGCATTGTAAGTGGGGGATAAGTGGTGGCGTAGACCCCCTCCCCTGTTCAATGACGGCTTCTTGACCCTGGTGTAGATGCTTCCTTGACACCTCTTTCAAACCATCCATCTTCTCTGTCTAAAATGTGCACCTGGTGGTCCTCAAACGAGTGTCCTCTGTCCTTCAGATGTAAGTAGACTGCAGCGGTATCGATGATCCTGGCAAACAACCCCACTGAGGTTAAATAGCTGAGTTTCCCTGCCAGTCAGTCAGAAATGAAGAAGTCCTTTGGATGAGGGACGAAACGTCTTCCAGTATCTTCAACCAAGTCCAGTTGCCCTCAACTTTAACCTTTGGTGGCTAAAACAAGTTCTTCTGTCCATAAGAGAAAGCAGCAACAGCTTCTGCACAGAGCCTAAACTGGCCGATCCAAAAAGGGACACCAGGACAATTACACCCGATCCATACCAGCACGGCTTGAGAGCACCAAGTGAAGACTGTACAGGACATTTAAATGCCCTGTATCAACAAAGATAAACTCTAATCTACCAGCATTAAACATCAATTTCTCCCATGAGTCTTAGCTTTTTAGAATTGACCAAATTGATTGTTCCTAGTTCCAGCATTAAGTAAGTCCACTTTACGATACCACTTATACGTGTGTACGGTAAGCACAGAGCTGGAGTATGACATGGTTAGCTTAGCATCAAGATGCAATCTTGTTTATTTACTCCATAAACAAACAGCAATGTAAAAACAAACATTTGTGATTTTAGTGGGAGTTACTTGCAGGATTTCGCCTCAAAGTTGTGCCCGTTACAAAAATAAAAACCACAAATAGTTTTTTACATTTATGTTTCTGAACATATTAAGCAGATGTGTTTTAATATGTGTTTAAAAATGTATCTACCAACGCCTCTAAACTGTGAACAAAGCCACGATAACTGTTTCCCCTCTTTCTTGTCTTTTGTACTACGCCAAGTTAACCACATCCTGCCTCTAGCACCGTCGAGACCTGACGTTTTGATCTTCTCTCACTCTTAAAGTAGTAAGCGTATTTCCCAGAATGTTTTAACTACTCCTTCAATGACAATGTCAACATCCAGTGCAGTAAAAGATAATCACCTACCTTTGAATACGGACAGAAACGCACAAATACGTTTTAGCCTTTCAACAAAACCATCAAAAGAAAACCCTTGATGAGAAAACACATTATCATGCTATGATCAATCTTAAATAGAGGCAGAACTTCAGCTCACTATCGTCCTATTAATACTGTCTAACATTAGATATTGTCTAGTCATGCTGACCACCTCACATGGACACAATGCAGTTTGTTATATTGATGTTGAGTATTAGTGTCATGGTCTACATGAGGCTACTTCCTCCTGAAATTTTTATTTAATACATCTTACTGTAGCTTCTGTTAGATCTATACTTTGCCTACTGCTGTTGCACAGTGACAGCTAGACATCTGGCATGTAGTGTTTTTTGCTTCAGTATTTAAATGTCTAGATCCCTGTGCTCAGAAAAAAAGCCCAAATGTCTGGAAAAAGTAATCATTTCCAGCGTAAAACAGAAAAAGAAGCTAGAGCTTTAAAGAGGATGTTGGTGGACACGCAGCTTTGTAAAGGTTCATTAATAAGATGCTTGTCAGTACCTCAGGCTTCCAATTAGTGCACAGTGGGGGTGGAGGGGTTAAGGTTAAGGGCGCGCCTGTAAACCCAGGTACATCCGACCACACAGGTACGGAAAATGGAATTAACGACAACAAAAACAATAAAAATTTACAATCAGACAACCTGCCCCCTCCCGCCGAGGAGAGCAGAGTTCAAACACCCAAACTAAAAAAAAAATAAACATAGCACAACATTAAGTTTTTTATATCCTACATCCAGCTCGAAAGCGACATTAATAGTTGAACAAGATCAATATATTTTTATAGTATTTTAAGGTACCTCATATATTTTTCTGAGTATTTACAACTGTACAAGCAACGCACACACTTCAAAGTGCACAAATTTAATACAGTATTGACTAGTTTTGCATTTACAAGGTTTATATTTTTCCCCCCAAAATACACAACCTCAAAACTATTAAACAGGAAATCAATCAAAAAGATTATTTTTCATACATTTTACAAAAAACAAAAGAAGGGAAAAGAAAGAAAATGCTGCTAGTTTTGAACTCTCTCTCAGCAAGACCTGTGACGTCCAGCACGACTAAATATTTTGCACGCGTCACGCTTTGTTAACATTTTCGGGGATTTTTTTTGTTGTTGAAAAGAAATAAACTCTATGCTTGTCTTGTATAAAAGTTAAGGCAAAGTCATTTTTCAAGTTTAAATAAAATTCAAGTTTCTCAAACACTGGATGGAAATTCTTTTACATTTTGCATGTAGAGACCTCGATGCATCTCTATTCATTTTTCTTCTCCATAAAAAATAAAACAAACAAAACTTGATATTTCTCATGGAATAAACAGCATTGGTTTATAAATAAGTGGATATGGTACATTGTCATCTCTTACCATTCTCACCACTGAAAAAAAAAATAAACCCATCCAAGTGCATCTTAGTCCTTCAAAAAATCCAAAATTATATTTATCTTTTTTTTTTTCCTAGCAAACTCCAGATTTAGTGTCCAAATCAAAAGCAGCTCTGAGCAGGAGTACATGCTTTTTAATGAAGCTTTCCCTTCTCCAGTATTCTCTTAGTGGGATTTACCCAGAATGCTTCTTGTTGCAGGAAGACTTTGGTGAGACGTGCGAGGTCCCACATCATGTAGGTTTCCCCCAAACAGATTGTGTATAGTACAGTGGTTTTTTGTTTTTAAGGGTGTTTTGCATCTGAGGTGATAACTTCAAAAGATTAACCCGAGCACACGACTGATGAGCTGGGAGGAAAACTCACTTCAAGTCTGTTACGTCCCCAAAAAACTCAAATTTGTGACATTTCATAATTGCAGTTTTAATCATACAGCTGTAATCTCAAAACTTTTAGACCAATCATTTAACATTTCGCCAGCCAATTACTCTTTTAGAATCCAGTAAAACATCCAAGACTAGGTTGGTTATCTGCCAAAGTGGCTGCTACAGTAGACAGACTTCCCAACCAAAGCTGAAACTGAACAAAAATCTGACCAACAAGCTTCACCCCTGCATCTGAATTCTTGCTTCTACACTCGAACGGCAGAATACAAATGTTCCACAAAACAGCTGTCATCTGAAATGTTGCTCAATTAAGTCCCATGAAGCCTGAACCATCCTGAACCATCCCGCAGGCTTAAGGTGAGTAAAAGATGTAAAAAGTTTTCTTTTACTCTGTGCTTTAAATTTAAAGGGTAAGTTTGAGATTATGCAACCTGGACTCTATTTCCCCATGTTTTTGTGTCTGCGTGACTATTAGGAGCAACATTTTTTGAAAGTTGTCCAGTACTGAACGAGCAGCGAAACAGGGCCAGACAGACCTTTATTTAAAGACTAAGATCCTTTTTGTTTAACCAGAAACAGTCTAGAAGCAGCTACAATGTTCTCAAAGTCACCAGACTCCCTTGACAAAAATGTAATTTTACCTCTCTGGTCTATTGCTTCCTCAATCTGTTATTTTGTGTAATTTTGTGTTTTTAACTCTTTAAAAACACCAAATTCACACAATTATGGTCAAGGGAGTCCGGTGGCTTTGACAAGAGCGATATAGCGACTGTTAATAAAACCAACATGGGTAAATAGGGTCCAGGTTGAAAAATAGCGAACTTACCCTTTAACTCAGGTGCAATTTATCCCACAGGAGTGAAGCAGGAAGGAGGATCGTGTGCCGGGGTCAATCTTTCCCAGTTTTTTTAACAAACAGTTTTAAACTCAATACAGATCAAAGTGTGCAAACTCGAATTTGAAGAAACCGACAAAGAGCATGCTGACAGAAAAACAAAACAACAAACAACCCTTGTGGTAAAGACTCGACATCGAGGAAAAAGGAGGAGCTGATCCATCTTCACCCCGAGGATGGATTTGACACGACAGTTTCCCTGATCGCACTCACCCGCCTGCTCTTGTCTGCCTGTTAACTATTTGTTTAAGTATTACATTTTTAAAAAAGGGTTCACGAGCCCCCAAACGAGACTCCCAACAAAATTTTTCACACAGATGTGATGTTCAGCGTGGATTTCAAAGATCAGACGCCAGCCAAGAAATATGCACTGACTACAATCCAGCTTTTCGTCTCATGGCAGCGTCATGCCAATCAAAATGAGCTCCACAGATCTGAGGGCATGGAGCAGAGAGAACATACTGAGGCGTAACAGCGACACACTCACACAGACACACAGGACAGCAGCCTGACAGGCAAGTACTTGTCCAGAATAACAATGAGGGAGATGGAAATATGATATTGGCACTGTCTCAAAAACATCCCTCAAGAGTGGGGAAACAGGCAAAAACACCCATGCACAAGGACACATCTGACACGTCTGAGCAAGACGCCCCAAAAGTGGCCCGAAACGTTTTGAAATCACCGCTCTGCTAAAACCTTTACCACTAATAGTCTTGGCAATTTTGCTCGATCCCTCTGAAGGGTACACTCTAAATTCATGAAAGAGGAGAAGAAAGGAAAAAAATGTCCTCAAAGTCAGATTCATTTGAATATATGAATAATTTAGTGTACCAAAAGATTTGGGGCCCTTAAATTGCAAATAAAAAAAAGCCTTTACTCTTCAGACATTCATAATTCATATGTACCACATCCCAGGCATGGAGAATCGGGGCATATATTTGATGCATAAGCAAGCCATAGAACGTACAGAGTATACAAAACATTTTGTCTTTCAGCAGAAGTGTCAGTTTATATTTTTCTATATTTCAGTCAGTGAATATTACCGTCTCCCGCTCTGTCCCTTTGTGTCCCTTTCTGATTCACTGAAGGAACTGAAGAAAAAAACGACTCCAAAAAGTAAACAATTAAACTTCAAAGGCTTCATCAAAGGTTTGTCACATCATTAAAGTTATTGCCACATGCTATTATACTCTATAAAGTGTTGCCTGCTGGTTATAGATTGATTAAACAGTCTGTGTGTGTTGTGGTATCCCAGTTTAAGAAGCATAATTATTCTGCCATCATAAGAAACAGACAATAAGAGCTCTCCGTCTTGACATAACACTCCCCTCCTCTCGCAGAGCTCATTTTCTTTTCATGCCGCTGACTCATTACAGTGATGGGCCTTTTAATGGAGGAGATTGGCATCAAATTTCCACATCGTATTCCTTAACAAAAGGTCCTTTGATCCACACTAGGATCATTAAATAAAGCGTTGTTACAGTACAAAGACCGGGTGACCGATTTGACCTTCAGACAACAGACAATAAGAAACACAGATCGATAAATTGCCTGTTCTTTTTAACATGTGATCAATGCTGCTCACCTTTGATGTAATTTGTTGGCCATTGTCCTGAGTTTTCCCCTCCACATATTCAATTATTTTGCCCCTGCAGTTTGGCACAGATGATTTGGCCTCTTAGGAGTTCTGTTTTTGGTCTCATTCTTTTGCTTCTTGCTTTGAAAACTTGGATATCAAACTGCTGATTGCCAACACTCTTTTAGAGCCAATGAATGCTGCTAATTGGCCTCCAACCTAACATGAC
This sequence comes from Micropterus salmoides, assembly GCF_014851395.1. NCBI lineage: Eukaryota > Metazoa > Chordata > Actinopteri > Centrarchiformes > Centrarchidae > Micropterus > Micropterus salmoides. The sequence goes on along the minus strand of NW_024040485.1, from coordinate 8,743,752 downwards.
CCATCTTTTTAGCAGTTTTTATAACTGGAACAAAATAACTGAAGGGTTTAAGACCTTGTCCATGGGGTGTTTGCTTTATTTTGTCTGGCCTACACACACATACAGTGCAGCATGTAAACGATGGATAAGGGGAGGGGACTAAAGAGACATCAATGTGAAATAGACTCCTTATGGGAACAGACAGTTGTTAACGTTTAATCTGCCAATAAAAGTTGCAATCAGCCGTTTATTGAACTGTATTCAGATGGTCGCAATGCTGTGTTCTCCCAAACTTGGGATAATGCTCTCTTTGATTATTCATGTCAGTGAAATGATGGGGAGTGAAGGATTATGGGTAAACCTACATTTAGATGCCATACCTCTGCTGGCATCTAAATGTGCCATCAGTAAACATATATCACAAAACAGCAACACTTATGAGACTCATTTGACTGTGATTCTTAAATTTGGATCATGATCAGTTAATCCGTTTCCAAAGGGCCTGTTCAACGTGGATGAACCAGATTAGGTTGCCCTTTCATCTCTTCTATCCTCCAGTTTCACCTTTTTCTGTTTTTGGGGGTAACGCCAACAAACGAGGGTGCTGCTGAGAGATGACCACCCTCAGCTATGAGGATTCTTCCGGATGGCGCAGTATTTTAGAGGTGATGCTCAAAACCCCAGCCCGTCTGGCCCAAGCCTGTCACCAGCAATACATCACGCTAATGAAATGGCAGAAGCCCAATGCTATCTGTCAAAAGCGATCTGCATCTGCTTTGGGACTGAGCGAAAATGAGGAAGCAGGATTAAAAGACAGAAGAAGACAGAGAGACTTTGTGTCCCCTGAGCAGGTTCCATGTTTCTGTTTTTATATGTAAGTATGAATGTGTGTGTGTGTGTGTGTGTGTGTGTTTGCTCAGTACCTCCTCTCAGCACAATGTGAACATTATCGATATCGATTCTATTTTGAGAGGAGAAAATAGCCACAGCAGGCCACCTTATCTCCCATCTCTGCTGGACCAAATAGGTGAGGATATTTCATTGGTTCTGCTGTAGAACAAAGTTCTAATGCATCTAATCTGTCAGAGAGTTACTCACTGTATCGTGCCCTTTTTTCATTTCTTTTGTTTGTATTTTATTCTCCCAGCCTTTGTCACTTGGGGCAGCTGGAATTTATGTGTATTTCAGCTGCACAAACTGTTTTACACAAACGAATAAGGTGAAAATCACTTGGAGAACAGCAGCTACGTAAGGAAAAGATTCAGTAGGAAAACAACATATTATCAAATTCATTAAATTATCTTTGACTTTGTGATCTCTCCTGTCCAGATAACAGCACATTTGTTTACAACCCGATTTACAAAAAAGTTGGCACACTGTGTAAAATGTAAACAGAATCAAAATGTGATGATGTGCAAAACATCTATGTTTAACAGAAAAAACAGCATAAAGACAACTTATCAAATGTTGAAAGTGAGAAATTTATTTGGAAAATGGTATATGCCAGATATTATTTTGAATTTGATGCCTGCAACAAATTTCAAAAAAAGTTGGAACAGTGGCAACAAAAGACTAGAAAAGTTGTGCAATGCTAAAAGAAATGCCCGGTGAAACATCTCACAATTACTTAGGTTAACTGGCAACAGGTTAATAAGATGATTGGGTATAAAAAGAGTCTTTCTGGAGTAAAGATGGGATTGCTAATTCTCTTTAGGGGAAAAATGTGCCTCCTAATGTAGCCAGCTCTTGCGGTTTGTTTTCCTAAGATAAGCGTATGATGTTGGACCAGGGAGATTTCCTCAGTGATGGATTGAAACACTCCGTCAACATATGTGGGCATTTGATTAGAGGTGAAACACTGGAGGAGGGTAGAACATTGTACAATGATAAACACACCAATGAATAGCATAGCTGTCAAGAAAATTTAGGAGTGATGCTTGGCTGAAGGTCCGGGAAACAGCCTGGTGTCCAAAAGATTGTAAATTGGAATCCTTAATCCTCAAATGCTCCACTAGAGCTGCACAGCAAAACAAGCCTTTGGTTAATGCTCTTGGGTCCTCCCTAGGTTCCCACACCTGACTCTAGTTTACTGCCTGTAGTTCTAGCTGCAGCTAATATTAGTAATTTCAGGTAACTCTGCATCTAAACTCCCACTAGGTTTGCAATCAAAGAAAGATACATACTACTTTGAGTAAGAGTTACTTTTTAATCAAAAAAAGTACCATTTTTCAGAAAAACCTGATTAAAAGATAATGTTTCAGACAGAGATATATTTTTGCTGTGGTCACTAACTCACAGGTGTGGTCTATCAATATCAGGTGGTATTTTTTTTACAAATGTAGCATGACTTCCGTATAGGGTGGTTCACAGGTTGTTCAAAAATAACACAACAATACAAGCTAGATTTTTTGTGTTACCACCCTTGTATTTAATAAATAAACATGACTGTGGCCTTGTTAATGTTGTGGTACTGCAGAATCTCCCCACTACCTTGTGTTCTTTTGTTCCCCCCTTCCCTGTGTTTTCTGTCTGTCCTCCCTGTCTGTGTTTGTCTGGGCGTGGCTACACTCTCTGGCTCCAGCGGTGCACCTGGTCCTCATTCCGCTAATCAAGCTCCTGCAGTATTTTAACCCCAGTCCTCCTCACATTCTTCGCCAGATCGTAAGTTAACTACATGCGGTACATGCGACAAGGCCAATTATCTACTCCAGTAAGATTCTGTGTAATTTCTGTCTCTCCCTGGATCAACCTGTTTTTTCTCTGTGCCCAGGATCACACTACCTCCGGGAACTCTGCTGAACGCCGCAGCCCGCTCTGCTCACATCTTGCCTGGACAAACTCCCCTCCTCTATGTTCTCCATTCTGCCCTGTTGGAACCTACCACCCAGTCTTCCGTTGCACTTTTCAATAAAACCCTTTGTTACCCCTTCGAACTGTTCTGAGTCTGCCTTTGAGTCCTTAAGTTCTTGCATTATGACATTTAATGTGTAACTGCAAACATCTTTTGTGCTTTATCTTTAAAAAAAAAAATTTTATTACATTTTTATTTTAAATATTCAGTTTCAAAAGTAACCTGACAGCCCAAACTTGAATTGTTTAGAATATTTCAGATTATATTAAGGATATATTATAAACATATCATATAAATATGTAAAAAACAGTCCTGCTTCAGAAATTTACTTGCTGTGCTCGAAAACAGTTTTCCCAAAGACGGCCGCGGGAAACGATAACAAAATCATGCGATATTTGGCAGCTCCGTCAAGGGTTGCGTGCTGAAGATGCTGTCACAGCTTGGACTGCAAATGCAGTCTCTGAGAAAATGGCCTTGTTACTTTCGTCCCGTGTTAGTTTCACCCCGGTTTACCCCTACTTGACTCAGTCCTGTTACCACTGTCGTCACCAACACTGGACTCTCTACAGCCCATCTCTTCAGCACTTGCTTCAAGTGTGACAATGGCATTCTTTCCGGCTCATCAACAGTCCAGACATCATTTCATGACATGGTGACAAAAGCTGTCTTAAGAGCAGTGTGTTTAAAGGGACTCATAATAATAACCACCACGCCCAAGTTCCCCTTCGAGGGAACTCAAACTGCGTCGGTGACGACACTATGGGAACGCCTCTGGGCGTGGCAGGGCTGAACTATGAATGAAACTACTCCAATCCTATTGGTGTTACTACAACGGTAGTGTGTGACGGCGTAACCGGAGGGGGTATATAAGCACGCTGGCACATAGGACACATTAGCTTCTTTCTATTCAGCTGGCACTCTGGCTATGTTTGGAAGCTCCATCATCCTACCATAGTTGAGAAGAAGAAGATCATGTTGAAGCGATTCCAACAGTTTGTCTTTCCATGTGAGCATTTCATCACGGAAGGTGATACCCATGGGATGTGCGTCTCATGCCTGGGTATGTCGCACGCTCAGGCAGCTCTCGAGGGGGCTGCCTGCGACTATTGCAAGGCCCTGCCCCTGAGGGTGCTGAGGTCTCGAGCAGCTCTTTTTCTAGAGGACGGTCGGATGCGCTCCCCCTGTGGCACAGGCCCCGCGGTCGCTGAGGAGTCGCGGAGGCTCTGATCCTGGGGATCGCAACGCGAGATAGCCGAGGGTGCCGGAACGGCTAAGGCCTTTTTCCGGTCCTCGTCCGCCGAATCCTCCTCGCCTTGTCCCCGATCGGGAGCCTGATTCTCCAGTGAGTCCGGAGAGGCTTGCACAATCTGGCTCTGAGGAGCTAGATGTGCTTAGCATGGAGAATGACTTCGGGGAAACGGAACGTCATCAGCCCTCGTCAGGATACGAGGAGTTGTTAGAAGTGGTGACGCGGGCTGTGGCCAAGCTGCACATTGATTGGCCACAGGCGGTGCAGCAGCCATCGGCGGGCAGCAAACTAGACGATCGGTTTCTGCAACACCGAGCGCCACCCCCGCGTCGGCCCCTACCCTTCTCTGCACGGCTGTCTACGTCCCCCCGGCTGGACTACGGCAATGTGACGGAGATCAGACAGCAGTAGCTAGCCAGTGCCTCCTCCACGAGTCCAGCACGCCAAATCTCAGGTAGAGGCGTTTGAGCGATATCGCCCCTCTCGACCAGGAGCAGTCGAGACACTGCTCAGCTCCAGAGCCCCGTCCATGAGAAGGATGTACAGCCTAAAGTGGAATGTGTTCCCCACCTGGTGCAGAGAACGGGCGGTGGACCCAGTTACCTGCTCGGTAATTGTGATACTGGAGTTCCTCCAGCACCGTTTCTCTGCTGGCCTCTCCCCGTCCATGCTCAAAGTGTATGTGGCTGCCATTGCAGCATTCCACTCCCCTCTGAGTGATGGGCCCTTGGGGAGGCTTCCACTGGTCGTGCGCTTCCTCCGTGGAGCCCGGAGGATGAGACCCGTGACTTGGTCCAGGGTTCCCACCTGGGACCTGGCAGGGGCCTCAGCGCTGGCTGAGGCCCCCTTCGAACCCCTGGAGTCGGCTGAGGCCGAGCACCTGACCCTTAAGATGATTTTTCTCCTCACTATCACCTCTCTGAGGAGGGTGGGGGATCTCCAGGCACTTTCGGTTTCTCCCCGATGCCTGGAGTTTGCCCAAGGGAGGGTCAGGGACACCCTGCACCCTTGTCCAGGTTATATCCCTAAGGTTCCGGCCAGACTGGCAGGGTCCACGGTGCTGCAGGCGTTTCATCCCCCACCTCATGTGACGGCGGAGGACGGGAGACTTCATCTGCTCTGCCCTGTCAGAGCACTGAGTATTTACACTCTGAGGTCTTCCCGGTGGAGGAAAGCAGACCAGTTGCTGGTGTGTTTCGGGTCCCCCAAGGCTGGGCTCCCCGCTTCTAAACACACCATCAGCAACTGGATCGTTCAGACTATTTCCCTGGCCTATCAGGTGCGCGGTTTGCCTTCACCTATGGCCTTAAGGGCGCACTCTACTCGAGGCATGGCGGCTTCTAGGGCCCTCCTCGCAGGGGCGTCACTCCAGGATTTGTGTGACGTGGCTGGCTGGGCCACCCCTCACACTTTTATCCGGTTTTACAGTCTGGACCTTCCTTCTGCACCCAGCACCCGTGCGCTCTCCTCTTAGTCGTGCAGTCAGGTTCTGCACGCTGGGGGCAGTTCCCATAGTGTCGTCACCAACGCAGTGTCTCGTTCCCCTTCTCAGGGAACAAGGGTTACATATACGTAACCCGAGACGTTTCTGTGCTGTTGACATAACACCCCACACAAACAATGTAGCTGATTTAAGCCCAGCAGGGTGAATGTGTCCTCTAGGAATCATTTTCTAAACCAAAGGGAACATAACATAAGCTAACATTGTGAAAATATGTACAAGAAAGACAAATTATAGTAAAAGGAAAATAAATAAATGAATAAAGTCACATAAGGTTGACAATCCAGTGACTGATGCATTTCCTTTTTTGTTCACATCCATAAGGCAAATTGGTAAGATTGGCTTTTTACTTCTCATCTTATAATAAAACAGTAGAAAAAGATCCTCAGTGTATATGTTGACATTGAGTTTCTCTGATAAGTATAAATGTTATAAATATTCACAACATTTCTCAGTATGTGGACAGCTAATAATTAAGTTCTCTACGTTATAAAAGCAGCATTTCTGACAGCAGTAGGCTGAGAGATTGCTTTATTGCGGTATTAGCATCTGTAGTTAATAGTAAGACAACTTAACAAAAAATACTTTATTGTTGAGGTGAAGTGGTGGTGTCCAAGCTATGTGCCAGTTGACATCATAGTGAGAAACACCATTAAATTCACAAACAGTTGTTGGACTTTCTGATATTAAATCCCCAATACAGATGTCTGTCTGCTTAAGTGCAAGCAAGAGAAAGTTATCCATGTGATGCACTACAAACCAGGTACTTGTACTAGAGATAGTCGTGCAAAACTGTTGTCAAAACAAAGTCCTTATAAAATTAAATTAATGTATTTAAATGTGTAGCTCAGTGAGGGATTCCTGACGCACAACGTCGTTGACTGTCCCAGGGACGTGCACAGGGGGGTTGCTCTGGTTGCCCGGGCAACTGCCCGTTTGCCTTTCCTGACTCAAGTTGCCCTTCTGACTCGCCCTTCCGAGAAAAAAAAATAAAATAAAAAAATAATCGCGATCGCAAAGCCTCATTCACTTCCATTCGGGCACCGAAAGTGAAAGTCAGTAGGGGAAGGGCAAACTCTGTTTAAGTGGCTGCACTGCTGCAGCGCTGCCTGCACGTCAGTCGATTCTGTTCCCTACCGGAATTCCTGTTTCCTTCCTTTATGCAATCATACTACAACAAATCATGCGTAGTTTTGCCCAGTTACCATACGTGATACGTACCAACAGAAGTGAATACGAGCTAGAAGCGCAACTGAATGTACGGGAAGCCAAAAGGTTAAAAAAGGATTGTATTTTTTTTCCGAAATCTAAGCGTTTTTTTATTTAATATTTTATTAGAAGTTTTCCCCCATCTGTCAATTCAATCTAGATTATTTATTTTCAAATAAAAAAAAAAAGGAAAAAAAATAAAAAATAATAATGATTAAAAAAAACAATAAACAATAATATAAGGAACTCTTTTTCTCATATGTATTTTGGTGACATTTATATTGTTAATACATTTTGGATACTGTGTTTAGTGCCTTTTTTCAGGTCAGAGCAACTGCCCTTCAAAATTCCTGTGCACGTCCCTGCTGTCCGCTGTTGTGTTCGGGCAAGTGATTGGACAGAGAGCCGTTCGGAGGAAGCTGATCCGTTTACAAGACAACCTGAAAAAAAGCCCCCCCGGCTGGACTGACAAAGGACATCCAGGAAGCTGCTTTAGGTCGCTTGAACGCAGCGAGAGGTCGCTGATCGTCTCCAGATAAGCGACAAATAAGGAAGTTGCTGGCAATCAATCCGTTTGGGTCGCCAGTGAAATTTCCCCACCTTCCTATCCTAACGTAAAACTGTTAACTACGTTCATCCTGATTATGGTGAGTTTGCAGTTAGGAACAGATGATGGATGATAGTTATATATGAGAAACCCACAGGAAACAATAGCTGGGCTGTGCTCTGTGATACACTGAGGTGATGTACTTCGTTTGCAGCCTTGGTTTTCCATCTCGTTTGTCTTTATCTGTGATTGATGGACACTGATATATTCTTGTAACCATGGTGATAATATTTCCACCTTCAGAATTTAGACTTGTCCACCAAATTTCACACTGCAGGACTCACTGGTTTTCCACACTTTTCTTTTCTTTTTTGCCAATGTGGAACATAGACCATTGTCCAGTAAAAGTTGACTACTAGTACTTACTTTTATTTTTCTGTTTCTTGATTTGTTTTTGGAGCTTTATGTGCAGATCTGAAATTATTAATCAGTGAATCGAAATTGCTATTTTCAGCAATCGATTAATCATTCCAGTCGTTTTTCATGCCAAACATTCACTGGTCCCAGTGTGAAGATTTGATGCTCTCCATTTATTATAGTAAACCTTGTTTCATTTGAATCATTTTTAGAGGCCAGAAGAGCTAAAACAATCCAATATTTCACAGTAAAAAGCAAGTAATTAAATTAAGTAACAGTAATTGTTATTCATGTTTGCTATCATTTTAATCATATTGGGACCCCTCAGATTTATCTTACAACCCCTTTCGGGGTCCTGACCTCCATGTTGGGAACCACAGGCCTATTATACAGGAAATTGACAAATCAACATAATATGGTCTAACTTTCAGGTGTATATGTAATAATTTACACACCTTAACACCATGTTGGCCAGGTTTTCTTTAACGTTATTTTTCCCCATGTCCTTGTTTAAAGATGAACTCCAGTAAAAATGCCCATTGCGGCAGTCACACCAGCAAAGAGAATAGTGCACCATCAAGCAAAACAGATGCACTGCAGGCCCAGCGGACCAAGCAGCGCACAGTGCTCGGTGTGTTGTCAGAAAATGAGCAGCGCTGTCGACCCCTCAGCCAGGTAAGCCGGAGAGGCAGAAACTTTGTGATTTTCAATTCACTTTCCCCTCTCAGAGCATTCAAATTTCAACTTAACCTGGCAATCCACAGGGAAGCCAATTTTCCAAACACAGTTTGATCTCAGACAGCTCCCAGCTCGCCTTCCTCGGCTGTCCCTCAAGTTCCAGCTATGACGTGTATGATGAAGAGGCTTGTGAAGTTGTTCTTGCCACCTCTGGCCAAGAAGTGGTCTCGGACAGCTATTACACAGATGCCGAAATTGCTGCCCTGCGAAATGAAGATTTGCGTCTCCTGCTGGAGCTGAGTTCAAGTGAGTTTGGCAAAAACCAAAACACCTGGTATGTTTAGTAGACTTTTTTGTTATACTTTACCCGACTGCTGTTTGCTCTTGTAGGTTCATACCAGGATGCTTCTATGCAGTCTGAACAAGATGAATCCCTGATGTCAGAGGAAGTGAGTATTCAGAGGACATTCACCGGCACTTGAGGGAGAGTGAAGTGCGAAATTATCTGTACTATGAGCACTAAATAATTTCTTTTACATTACTGTATATAAGTAGCATTAAAGACATTGTCGTTAGGAGGTTTTGCTCCTTGTTTCACTGGAAATACTTTTGTTTCTAATGCCAGATGAGGTTCAGGCCAAACCCAGGCTACATAGAGAGACATCCAGAGATCACCAATGAGATGCGGGTCATTCTGGTGGACTGGCTGGTGGAAGTCATCCAGGAATACAAGCTTCGTTCTGAAACTCTGCACCTTGCTGTCAACTATTTGGACCGCTTTCTCTCCTGCACAGCATATGTGAAACGGGGCAAGCTGCAGCTGGTTGGCACAGCTGCATTACTGATTGCTGCGTAAGCACGTCTGCGTTTCCGAAGATTTGATACTTCTCCCATCCAGTTATTGATTTGTTATATATTGTTTTGTGGTTGTGGTAAGAGCCCACCTTATTGGAGTAGCATTGGCTCAGATGATTGATGTCAATTTATAACCTGATGACGCCTGATCTTTCACCTTGTAGAAAATATGAGGAGATCTTCCCTCCTGAGCTGAATGAGTTTGTGTACATCACAGACAGCACCTACACTAAGAATCAGTTAGTGCGGATGGAGCACGTTTTCCTAAAAGTGCTGGCTTTCAACATGGCAGCCCCCACCACAAACCAGTTCCTTAGGCTTTTCATGTCCATCCACTCTGTCTGTGCCAACACAGAGAACCTTGCCCTGGTGAGCATACTTAATAACTCAAATGCTAGCCAGACTATAGGTTTATCCCCGCTGCCTTTGACATTGCAGTTTTCCATGTCCCTTGATCATATTTTGATGTGGTCTTTTTTTCTGCTTCTAGTATGTAGCAGAGCTAAGCCTACTGGAAATTGATCCATTCCTACAGTACACCCCATCTATAATGGCAGCCGGAACCTACTGCCTAGCCAACTACACTGTAAACAAATCTCTCTGGGTAGGTTTGTCCAGATCATTGTCTTGAGTGCTAAGAGCCCCTTTTATGAGAATGTATTATGGAATTAGACCATAACATGACTTTTTAGGCCATTTTTAAAAATATTTTAGCCTGATTCCTTACGCGCCTTTACCGGTTATACCGTGGGTGAAATTGTGCCCTGCCTGACTGACCTCCACAAGCTATACATCAGTGCAGAGAGTCGCCCACAACAGGCCACCAGGGAAAAGTATAAAAGTTCAAAGTAAGTAAGCTTTTAATCTATATAAATAAATATATATATATATATTAAGACAACATTACAATCACATTATGTAAACTACATGTTTTGGGGATTGTTTATGTGTAGTTTGCAGTTTGTCTTGGTTGTTAATGCATTCTGGACACAATTTTACATCTCTATGTGAAGCTCTTTTTTCTCTCCATACATAGGTATTGTCGTGTTTCATGGATCACTCCACCTGCTGCGCTGCCTTTCCTATGAGTCCGTGCTCCACCTTTCTCATGACACTTGTGCCAGAATAGAATAGGATTGAGAACAAAAACAAACACATCTGATGCTACATGCTTTACCCATCTGGACGCTGAAATTTTTGCAATACAATAAATTACTTTAAAAAAACATATCTGAAGAATTTTAATACTTGCAGGTGTTCATGCAAGAGGTGTTTAAAGCTGGTAAGTTATCAATTAAAAAATAAGTGTTAAATCATAAACATCTTCACTATCGTTTAGAGTGATTCTAAAATATTTTCAAGCTTTATGTGTCACATTTCATGTCTCATTGTAATGCTACATGTCACGTCCCTGAGTGAATAGTTAATAGGAAATAAAATAACTACACCTAGAGGAAATGTTTTTTGTTCTTGTGTTCCTTCTAAATAAAGTTTATTTTTATTTTATTTAAATGACTACAATTTTAACGCATAGCCTATGGATTTTATTTTGAAAGTGTTTGCCGGAAGCCATTAGTGTCACTGTTGCGGTTGGATGGAAACTCGAGCTCAGACGCTGGAGGTACGCGGATTAAATGAAAGTACAGAATTAGTGTCGAACACTGAAATAAGGAGTCTCTGAAACCACTTATTTATTGTTTGCTTCTTTTGCGGGATACCAAAGTTTGGCTGTCAAGGTAGGCCTAAGCCATATTTAAGTTGGAATTTTATTGCTTGTTGTCAGTGATCAGGTAAGTTACCAGTTACGGTGTCCGGAAAGGTAACATTTGCTGTTTGATATATTTGATAACAAGATGAAGAATAAACGTATAAACAGCTTTTTAAAATGTAAATCTCCTGTCTAGAGAGGACTTCTTAAGATAGCTCACACGCAGGCTTGTTGTTCAGGTAAAACCTGATCAGTAGCCGCCAACAACAATTAGGCTACATTACAGAGATTTTTGTCACATTATTAAGTCTTCTCTGCTGCAATGCTGTCAGAGTGAATGTCACCAACATTTAGTTTCCTTTTCACACCTTGTTTTTAAAACTGTCTCCTAGCCACCTAATCAACGCATTTATTTTCAAAACCATATTAAGCCTAACTGTAGTCCATTAAAAACTCAGTGTTTAAATTTTGTGTGTTGTGATAAAAAACAACCAATCAACGGCTAATATTTATTAGGATTAGCGTAAAATACTGTAAAAACCTTGAAACTGCTGATGTAACTTTTGTCTCACTTTGGAGATTACACTTTTGATTTCCTCCCTGCATCTGTTCTGTCCTTTCCAGTGTCTGCATCTCGTCCACTCCTCGGCATGGCTGAGCCTGCTGAGCTACTGCTCATCAAGGACCAGTATGAGCTGGCATGTCATTCTCTGAGCCGCGGGCAGGCTGCTGAAGAAGCCGGGAAGACAGGGGAGGCCCTGGTGTATTACAGGAAAGGTCTAAAGCACCTTACCCAAGGAATAGAGGTTCCCACTAGGGGGGAGAGACAGCAGGGAGTGTCTTGGGACACGGCTAGGCAGCTTCAGCAGAGGATGAGGGAAACTCTAAGGACTGTCAACGCCCACCTCTCTGACCTGGAGACCTCTCAGCTGACAACAGGATGCCACCGGTTGGTGAATCTCTCTCCCAATCTTTATCCAGACCTGGCACCAAACAGTCAGCCTCCCCAAAGCTCCCTCCACCATCTGTACCCCACCATACCTACTATCACCCAGAGCACAACCCCATATCAAAAAACACCCCCTGTCTGGCCTCTTTCCCCTGCTGCTGTGCACACACACACACTCCCTGCAGCAGCTACAGGAACTACAGACATGGCTAATCCAGGGGACCAGCCTCCGGCATACACACCACAGCCAACAGTCGGCCACCGCAGTTTGGCTTACGGTCCTGCTAGAGGTGGCCTCCGGTCAGGAAAGCAGACCGGAGCAGCAGCAGCAGGAGGGGATGGAAATGAGCTGCTTTTCATCCCCTCTGGGGTGCAGATATTTTTCGTGGCAGCAAATGGACAGGTCAGCACCATGTCTCACCCAGGCTTCCTGTGCATCAGCACATCTGACAGTGACCACAAGGATGCCCCAGCTGGAAGGCCCTCAGCATTTCTACATGTAAGTACAGTGTGTTATGTAAACTATACCAGGTTAAACGACCTCATTACTAGGCCAGTTTTATAATATAGTTATTAACTATGAGTCATCATGTTGGTAGATAGATTGACTACTAGTCTCCCAAAATTTTCAGTGATGTGTCCTCATACATGTATCCTTTGTCCATAATGAGTTTAACACTTGCATATCTTATGGTAAAACATGTCAAAATTGAGCTTTAAAAGTTGACTTGCAACAGCATTCGTTACCTGACTAAGGACATTACAGTTAGTGTTGCAACTAATCATTATTTTCAATAGCGATTAATACAATGATGTATTAATTAGTGGTTTGGTCTATAAAACCTCAGAGAATAGTGAAAAACACCTGGTACAATCTCCTAGAGCCCGAGGTTATGTCTTCAAATGTTGACAGTCTAAGACACAAATATATTCAGTTAACAGTTATGTAAAACAGAGAAAAACAGAAAATCCTCACATTTGAGGATGTTTTGACATTTTTGCTTGAAAAAGATCAATTGATAATCAAAGTATTTTCATTCAATCAACTAATCTATTAATTGACCAATTATTTCAGCTCTACATGTAGTCACAATTGCCGTTACACTCCACTGTAGACGATGAGATTGGTTGGCCGGAAGCTTTTTTTTTTTTCTTACAGTGTTTAGAATATATTTTAGTCATTTGAAACTTAAATTTTAAATTGATAACATTGAGCTGTCCCATTGCAAATCTAAGAAATGGATTTACTATGTTAAAACAATAAAACTATTGGATTCCTGACCCTGTGTGTATCATAATCATTTGAAAACTTATGACAACCTGCGACTACTGTGTGATTTTTGTATTGAGTCAATATAATGCATATAAAATAACAATAATGTATTCTGGCACCTCTACAAAGAGCCTATTATGCCTTGCTCTATACTGCAGTGCAACCCATGACTCGGTTCCATCCAGACCAGGCTAGTGGGCTGCTCTCCTGCTGTATTCTGGTCCTGCTTTGTCCTACAAGACAATGGTCCCATTAACAGATGACTTTGCACTTCTGTTGTGCTGCTGGTCAGTGTCCTGCGCCCTCACAGAGGTCATTCTGTCAGGCGGTATACCAATGCCACGATGCCACAGCCAGTCTGTATCTGTATTATGTCTGTGTGGATGACTGACATAAGTCCTGATGGGGCTAAAATCCTGTAATGTGTCTTTGAGAGGGGAAAACATTGGGTCAAAAGGAGTTGGGGACACTGTCCCCACTGGGAAATGACAATGTATTTTCGTGCCTTGAAAGAGAAACCGGTTGACTTAACCATTTGGGGCTCAAAAGAAACCACCTGTTACTTAATTGGGAAAGCATTGGACATGGTTTTCAGTTCACATCTTATGAAGAACATAACAGTGCACGTGAAGTGTACATCAGTGTTTTAATTTAAACCAATTACAACCAGTCAGAATGAGTGCAACCCCTTTGGTATTGATAGTACATGGGTTGTGACCTCTGACCTAGAGGCCTTCATCATTTCCAACCTCCTCATTTATGTGTGTCTATTGTGTTTTCTAGGTGTGTGACTGGATGTACCCACTGACAGCAGACACTCCAGTGCTATTGGCTAACTCTGGGATCTTCATGTTCCCTGACTCCTTGGCAGAGACGCCGGGGTCCTTCGTAGGCATAGTGTTGTCCTCTGAACTCTGCTGACCGCGAGACATTTAAGGACCTCCTATCACAGCTCGCTGATCTCCGGGTCCAGGTGAGTACTTACTGTCAGTTTGGAGCAAATGTAAGGATGGGTTTGCATGTGGGTGGAGTCAAAGCTTTGGAATAATATGTTGTATGGTGTTTTTCTGTCTTTGGAGAGACAAAGATGGTATTTTGGGTGGGGGTGTTGAAACGTTCGTCAACAAACATTCATAGTGCTTGTCAAGCCCGCAAAACTAAATACAATGGTACTTTAAGACATACAACACGTGTGCCTCTTTTCTCTCTTGACACTTCAGGAGGAAGAAAATAGTTGTCATGGCTTACAGGAATGTATGTTGCCTGTTTGGGTGTATGTACTATTTAAACCATTTTACTGGGTGTCCTTTTATAATGACTTAATGGATTCCCTAACAGGGTCCAGAGGGGGCAGGGTCAGAGGTTATCAACCTGAGTGAGAAAATCCCCCTTGGTCCCACAAATGAGCAAACAAGATTTACAGTGCCAACAGCGGAGAAGGACGGACCACAACTTCCTGGATGGAGTGAAAAGATAGCACAGGGAATCTTGTCAGGTTTGTTTGTAATAAAGTAATACAATTCCTAATAATGAAACTACACAGGCTGTGTGAACAGTACAGTAATTTTTCCTCTGTGTCTGAAAATGACCACTAGAGGGCATAGTTTACCATTGAAGCAATCTCTCCTGAGTAGGTATGAGTGCTGCAAGGAAAATTTTGTCCAACCACCTATTTATTTATTGTTTGAGTTGGAAAGACAGATATTTCAAGATAGGGTTCAGGAAGCAGGGCGGGGATGGAATCTGATGGGGGTATTGGGAACAGAAGGAGAAGAAAAGGGTATAAGAATCACCAGGAAGGCATTATTTAAATTTCTTAAAGACACTGGGTGGGTGAACAGAATATGAGAGCACCTTATTGAGGTTGATAGCTGAGTGATATGATGTTACACACTCCAGTACAGTAGGTGGCGGTATGCACTTAAAAGTTGCTTGCAATCCGCCATTAACTAAGAAGAAGAAGAAGAAGAGCTCCGAGATCGATTGCTTCTGTCTCCACCCACACAGCTGGAGGGACCGCGGCTAACATCGTCTCATCACTCTCCTAATTTTTCTCCACATTTTCAGGTAAGTTGTGGATTTTACAGAGTTAACGGGGCTGTAATAACTTGCTAACATCCCAAGAGTGTAAAAACAATGTTATTGTTATATTTATAGTGAGTTAGCTATACGGAGAGTAGAAACTGATAAATGTGTGTGAGCGAGTACCCGCGAGGGGAAAAAAGCCCTGCATTCAAAACCTTTATGTTAATTAAGTAAAAGTATGCAAGTATTATCAGCAAAATGTACCAAAGTATCATAAGTAAGTATTGATAAGCTCCTGGACAAACGGTGCTGCTATCTGTATTTATGTAACCATGTATCCAACCAATTTAGAACCAGTATAACCTTCCATAACAATACTTTTACTTTTGATACTTTGTACGTTTTGCTGATAATACTTGAATACTTTTACTTAGTTAACATAAAGGTTTTGAATGCGGCTGTGGCTCAGGAGGTAGAGCGGGTTGGCCGTTAATCCCCTGGTTGCGTGTCGAAGTGTCCTTGGGCAAGATACTGAACCCCGAATTGCCCCTGGCGGCTGTTCCGCCAGTGTATGAGTGAGTGTGAATGTTAGTTTCCGTTTGAGCACTTAGGCTCAGTGTATGAATGTGTATGACTGGTGAATGCAGATGTAGTGTAAAAGCGCTTTGAGTGGTCGAAAAGACTAGAAAGGCGCTATACAAGTACGGAGCATTTACATTTGCAATGCAGGAGTACTCGCTCACTTTCCAAATTTCTAACCGTCCCCTGATGATGACGATGCTGCGTCAGGCGACTACGTTTGACGTTGCGTGTTTACATTCTGTGCTCTCCAGCCACGGTTGTCAGTGTGGGCTAACTTTACTACATTAAATGAAAATACGGCTTAATGCGTTATATTTAAACATTGCCGCGTGTAAAGAAGGTAAGTTACCAACCTCATGAAACACTTACAAATACAAGTTTAAAGACCGAAATTGTAACGTATCCCTCGTTTAAAAATGGCGGATGTGTTTATCGTGAGATCTGGCAACTTTGATGTATACTAACTTTCAAGTCTCGCGTTGCCAGTAGTCATGTCTCAGTAGGGCTACAGCTGCCATCTAGCGGTTGAAAATAGTAATTGCATCTTGTTTTAAATTAAAATGAAAGTTAATTTAGTGAACGTTACAGCGAAAATAAAGACAATTTAAATGTTTCAAACTTTTACTTGCATTTGATGATATGATGTCACGCACCTCAACAGCTGCATCGGGTGAAAACTACATGTAACCTATTTGGTCTGAAACAGGGCTGCAGCCAAGCCAAGTTGATTTTAGACCACTGATTGCCACTGTGGGCTAAAAGCAGACTACACGTAGCCTGACCAAATAAGAGCTAATTCGTGGCTACAGATAGACCATGTCAATAATTAATAAAAATAATTATTATATAATATAAATAGTCAATTTAATGACAGTTAATATCTTGTAGATATTATTGACATTGCAAAAATAATGGGATATCAACCATCTCACGTGCTGCCTGGGCAAAAAAACACTATTAATCATTTTTGACTTTTTTTGACTAAAAGTGGGCTACAAATAGCCGGTCTGTCGATGAGCTAAATCGTGGCGACGCACAGGCTGCGCGTAAAACATGTGAGAGAAATGAAACAAAACAACTTGTAATCACTGTTGACTTTGCTTACATTATGGGATATCACACACCGTGCAAGTGATTTTTGCAAAAACACCATGTAACCAAATGTACAGTTATTGTGGCTAGAAGTGGGCTACTCATAACCGGACTAAATCAGGTCTATAACAAACCTAGATGGTGAAATGATGGCTATTGCTTGCTGGGTATGCTCGTTAGCTAATGCTGCGTTCCAGATCTCTCAGAATTTGGATATTTACAACCTCCAACTAAGGCTGGGCAATAAAACAAAAATGATAATTATTGCTTAATATAATTTTCCTCAATAAAAATGTTCAATTTAATTTTAAAATTTAAATTAAAAATTTGAATCACAAACGAATTAGCACTTTTTCTATTACGATATTTATTTTGTTGAGTAAAAAGGACTGAAAAAAAGATTTAACTTAACTTTCACATAGACTGCTCTTTCATCATTATAGTTTTGAATGTTCCGCCTCAGATTTGTTAAAGAGGTGGTATTATGCTCAGGTTCAAAATCTTATCTAGGGGTTGTACCAGAACAGGTTTACATGGTTATATTTTCAAAAAACACATATTTTTCGTCATACTGCACATTACTGCAGCTCTTCTTTTCACCCTGCATGTTGAATGCTTTATCTAGGGAGTGATGCATCTTCAGTGTTTCCCACAGAATGTAACTGTAGCTAACGAATAACATCTGACTGGTGTGTTCACTGTCGCTTTACCTTGTCTGCTCTTATCCACAGTGTCGCGACTTGTAACGTAATCACCGTGTTTCTCTGATAAATGCTACAGTGTGTCGCCTAACCTGAGCGGCCCGCCGAAGTAAAGTGAACGTATGGGAAACACTCTTTTGAAAATTATATTGGTATACATTATATACCGATATACCACCCAGCCCTGCTCACTGTCAAAACTAAGATGACATAAAAAGTTTCTAGAATCTGCACCACACGGCAGTGTTTCCCATTCAGTGAGTTATTTGTGGCGACATGCCTCAGTATCAACGCTGACCTCCACATGTACTATTAATAGAATAGGAGTAAAATCATAATTAATTGCGGAGCAAACACAAATGGAAAAGGAGCCGTCTGTTTAATGAAAAGCTAAAGCATTCAAGTGAGCTGTGAGAAGTCAGTCTATTTTCTTAACACAGCACTGTCAATGTCGGAGACCCACCTTCAAAGAAGTTATACGCAGGCATGTAAGGAGCCTAGCTAAAGGCCCATTTATACTCCTGCGTAAGGTCTACGTGCGTACCTTAGCTATAGGCTACGCACGTAGCCATGCATTTATACTTGTGTGTAGGTGTGTCCGTCATTCTGCAATTACACCCCCAAACGCTAGTTGGCAGTAGTGCGACAGCGTCCACTGTGTTAACTTTTGCCGGCCGAACAGGCTAACTTCCGGTTTAGCGCTTCGCTAATGTAAATGGGGGGTAAAATTGTAAACGTGCGGCTGGTGTAGCCTTTTCAAATGTTATCGACCGAATGGATCACATTCTGATAGTGAAACGAGAGTCATTTCGCTCAGGTTGCGATGGTCAAATATATTGATTCACTGTGTTACAGCCGCTATTTTGGCCGCTAGTAAATGTTACTTCAAAGCGCGGGGTACTTCCGGTCGGCTCGGAGGCATTGCGAGGCTACCCAGCCGACCAGTCACAGAGCTTACTGTCCGCGTCGACTCGACGTGTAGTTACATTTTTGAGGTGCACGTCAGGCATTTATACTTCTGCGTCAAATCGACGGCGTAGCCTCTGCGTAGCCTACGCCGTCGATTTGATGCAGAAGTATAAATTGCCCTTAATAAGGATAGCTATGTTAACGTTAAAATACAGCTGTGTTGTCAAGTTGTCTGTAAAGATTCTCAGTCATCCAGGTCATAGTTACCCAAAGAAGGTTAAAGTCAAGGGCAACTGGACTTGGTTGAAGCTACTGGAAGACGTTTCGTCCCTCATCCAAAGGACTTCTTCAGTTCTGACTGACTGGCAGGGAAACTCAGCTATTTAACCTCAGTGGGGTCGTTTTCCAGCATCGTCGATACCGCTGGTTCGTTAGTGTTCCTGGTTGCTGTAACGACAGTCGTTACAGTCATTAGGACTACTGGAGGCCAAGACTGAACGGCCATCGTTGGTATCTTCACCTGAGGCCAAGAGGTTACGTTTGTTGAGTTTCCTGGGAAAAATAAGTGGTGGCGTAGACCCTCTCCCCTGTTCAATGACGGCTTCTCAACCCGGGTGTAGATGCTTCCTTGACACCTCTTTCAAACCATCCATCTTCTCTGTCTAAAATGTGCACCTGGTGGTCCTCAAACGAGTGTCCTCTGTCCTTCAGATGTAAGTAGACTGCAGAGTCTTGACCTGAGGAGTTGGCCCTTCTGTGTTGAGCCATGCATTTGTGTAGTTTGCCCAATATACAGGCCTGTGCATTCCTCACTGCATTAGACCGCATACACTAGATTGCTTTTCTTGTGTTTGGGTGTGCGGTCTTTGGGATGTACCAGCATCTGTCTTAGTGTGTTCTTGGGTTTAAAAAACAAAGGGATGTTATGTTTGTTGAAAATCCTCCTGAGTTTCTCTGATACTCCAGACACGTATGGAATCACAATGTTGCTTTTGACCTTCTTTTCCTCCTCCCCTGTAGTTTTGTTCTTCTTGGATCTTGTGTCTGTTTTCACAAAGGTCCATTTAGGGTATCCACAGGCTGTAAGTGCCCCCTTCAGGTGGTTCTGTTCCTTCTCTCTGGCTTGGGCGCTTGTTGGTATGTTTTCCGCTCTGTGGTGCAGTGTTCTCATGACCCCTAGCTTGTGCTCCAGTGGGTGGTGTGAATCGAAGAGTAGGTATTGGTCTGTGTGTGTGGGTTTTCTGTAAACACCAATCTGCAGGCTCCTGTCCTCTTCAGTGTGTACAGCGCAGTCCAAGAAGGCCAAACTGTTGTTGTGAACATCTTCTCGTGTGAACTTGATGTTACTGTCCACAGAGTTGATGTGTTCTGTGAAGGCTTGCACTCCCTGGCTTTTAATTTTGACCCAGGTGTCGTCCACATATCTGTACCAGTGGCTCGGTGCTGTTCCTCTGAAGGAGTTGAGGGCTTTATTCTCCACTTCTTCCATGTAGATGTTTGCCACAATCGGGGATACCGGTGAGCCCATGGCACAGCCATGCTTCTGTCTGGAGAATCCTCCTTTGTACTGGAAGTAGGTGGTGTTTAGACAGAGGTTGAGTAATTTACAGATCTGGTCAGGGCTAGTTCTGTTGTCCACGGTGTGGTCTTGTGTTAGCCGTTTCCTTACGGTTTCTACTGCTTCTATGGTGGGGATGCAGGTGAACAAAGAAGTCACGTCATAGGAGACCATGGTTTCATCTGGGTCCAGTTTCAGTCCTTGAACCTTGTTGACAAAGTCAATGGAGTTTTGGATGTGGTGTGGCGTGCTACCCACCAAGGGAGCTAAGATGGTAGAAATATGTTTGGCAATTTCTCATTTATTTATTTAAGGACAGTGCACATTAATAAACATTTCTGTAAATGTGCCAGTGTTAGCCAGCAGGCTAATTTTCAACTGTAGTCCATAATGTCGTAGGTGACCGAGTTGATGCTGCTGATAATTGGCCTGAGTGGGGCTCCTTCTTTGTGTGTCTTGGGTAGTCCATATATGCATGGAATGGCTTCTCCAGGATACAGTAATATTGTTCACGGGAGATGGTGCTGTCCTTCTGTAAACTGTTGCAGACATTCTATGGCCTTTTTCTTGTATCCGCTGGTTGGATCTCACCTCAGTGTCTCATATGTGTTTGTGTCCATTAGTAGTGTGTTGACCTTGTTCTGGTAAAGTACTACCGTGCATCTTCCTTTGTCAGCAGGTAGGATAGTGATGTTTTGATCCTTGCTCAGAGATGTCACTCTGTTCTTGGATGGTGCGGTTGGAAGGGGGAGCCTTCGCATTAGAAAGGGCCGCAGATACCTTTAGTCTGAGCTGTTCCGCTTCTTTTTCTGTTAATTTGTTTTTCCTAATGGCCGATTCTGTGGCTGTGATGAGGTCCACTATAGGTAGCTGCTGTGGTGTCGAGGTTAGCACACTGTACATAGCTGCTAGTCAATATCGATTGCACCCCCCACCCGCACGCGGCGCCACAGTTAGACGGTAATTCTGTGGGAAACATTGTTCTGTGCATTTGCAGATGTTTCTGGTGGTTTCTCTTAAAGCCAATAACCCCCTGCCCCCGCTAAACAATAGTAAGCAACCTGATTGGTCTGCTTGACCATGACATCACATAGCTGGTGCTGCACAGATAATAAATACTGCAGGTAAGGAACCATTCATTCACTTTGTTTTCGATTCTGACTGCAGAGACCACCTTTTGCCCTTTGCAAGGACATTTTCAACTTGAGCTACACTCCTGTTTTTGTGCTCCTTGTCTTTGGCAGAATTTTCTATACTTTCATCCCAAGACTCTCACTCCCTTTCCAAGGACTTCTTTTTTTTTTGGAAAATGGCAGCAGAAGCCGACAAGTAAGTTCAAATTTCTTTTCTCTAGTGGATTTTTACTATTTGTGTTGTGTCTGTTCACATCTGTGCTTGTTATTGACAATTCAGTTGACATGATATGGATAAAAGCAGGATAAAACTAATGGTGATAATAAGCAAATTGTGACAAACTCAAAGATAGTTTTCTATTATCTGTTTAAATTAAGGCTTCTTTCTCATCCCAAAAACGTGTGAAATAGATTCCAAAGGAGTGACTTGTAACTTTTGGTGACCTAAATTAGGTCAAGGGTGAAGTGTGAATTGGTCAGCCACTTTAGCACACCTCAGGCCTCTGTCCTAAGAATGCTGAGAAACCAGTTCTGGTAGCACTACAGTATGAGAGGTTTTGCTTTAAAAGGAAACTGAACTAGTGGAATACTTCCCTCTTAAACCACAACTTTATGTATATTTTTTATTTTATGTATATTTTATATTTTAACTGTATATTTTATATTTTAACAGATATTAACAGATATTTTTTGTTTGTCTCTGCAGATGCTGGACGCATACTACATGTGGATCCGCCCGGGTCAAGATAATGAAGACAGGCTGTTTTTGTCCTCAGCGGGCACAAAGGTCAGGAGTGCGGGCAATGACGTCACTCGTCTGCACGCACAGTAAGTATTAACAGCAGTCCATAGGTCCAAAAATATCTGTTGAATTAGCGTAACGGATTTGTGCATTTAATATATAGATCAGCCTCAAGAAAATTATATAATTCAAGTTTGGGAGCTTCATCTGATATTTCTTCCCCATTGCAGCTACAAACTGCCGGACATCAAGAGCCAGGAAATTCGTAGGACCGTGGAGACAGATGCTGCTGCCAACTTCACGGAGGAGCAGAAGGCGTCTGTGGCACACTACATGGCCCATTCGACTGCTGTGGCAAACCAGCACTACCGGATGAAGACCCTGGACACTGTTGTGGCGACCGCGAACCTGCTCAGCTCCCTGACACGGTATGTAATCATCTGAAACAGTCAATTATTAATTAAATATTAATAATTATATTTGTCTCTCAGTGCTCATCCACCTGTTTGTCAGTGTGTAACCTGGAACTTCCCCTGTGAGTGCCACCCGTCTCTGGAAACCGCAGGGAGATGGATCAGACACTCCAAAAAGAACTTTAACGTGCAGCCACGCCACTGCACAGTGACACTTCCAGAAGGAGACAGACACGTCCTGCTCTTTCAGGCCACAAAGGACATTGTCAGTGACGAGGAGATCCGCTTCGACCACGGTGTGAAGAGGAGGTCTTTTCGTGGGGAGGAAGAGGAGCTGAAGTGGCTGGATGTCTGACAAGTTTCCCTGACAGACTCTGTCTTACTGTATTATATTGTACAGCTTGTGTTGTTATTGTATAATGAATGCGTGTAAATAAAGTGTGTGTGATTTAACATTAACCGTTTCTGTGTCTGACTCAAATAAGGGGTACCTCACTATGGGCCTCTCCAAATGGCCACATTTTCTCACAGTAAAATCCCAGAGACCCCGGCGTTGGCATAGACATTGTGGAAGGGGCCACGAACATGAGTCATTTGAGGCATATCTGCTTACATCAGTAATATGACAAACACATGCTCATCCACTCAGTGATTGCTAGTAAAATACTGCCAGGATCTCACTGATTTATGCTTTAATTTTAATCATCTCCTGTGTGTGTGATGAAACAGGTAGAACTGAAGACACGACCCCTGACCCAGCTCACAATAGCTCTGTGTTTGGTAGAACTGAAGTCATGACTTTACTGAAAGCTGGCTGACTGGCTGGTCTCTGCCTCTGTACAGATGCAAATTTCCACCACACCCCCCACTGTCTGCTGCAGGACAGCTGGGTAGCAGAGGTCGTGTTAGGTGTTTACTGCCACCCAGTGTTCCCAGCCAAGATGACACAGGTTATAATTTATAAGAGAAGACCAGCCTGTTGACTGCTGATGTTGTTTGTAGTTCAATGTACCTACAGGCCCATAGCTGTGGTGGAAGATACTTTCTCATTTTTTATCTCTGTGTGTGGAATTTCTTCTGAGGAAATGAGGCAATAATTTACTGTCCATTTCTTTTCCCTTTTCATTTTGGGAAGATTTACACGAGGACATGACATGGCGTGCTGAAATGAAAACAATGTGTACAGAAATGATTTTTTTCTAAACTCAAATCTATTTGAATGTTAAATATATTGCATAACAAAGCACGACATTGAAAAATTAGGTTTTTCTAAACGAGACAAAGGGTATTTTGTTGAAGACAACAAGAGGGAGCACATGGAAACTCCCCTTGATTGAGGGATTGAAATGAGAAGACTAAGTGTCTTTTTTATGTTAAAATAAATAATTAAGGATTTCTTTCATTGTCTTACAGATGTTGACTTCCGTGCTGCGCTGATCCTGCTGCCCTACATCTTTAAAGAGAAGGTCGACCAGTTCATCACATTGGGACAGGTATGCAGTTATGCAGTAATTTTAGTCCACAGAGGTTTGGGGTAAAACACATGGTTGTGTCTCTCTCTAGAACATTGCCTTTTTAACATTTCAACCTGTTTTTGCTAAACACTGAGTGGTCTGCAACCTTGCTCACTAAGCTGGATTTGTTGTCTAGGTGGCTGACTTCACCTTCTGACATTTGTTTTCTTTGAACAGTGTGACGCTGAAAGTCCCTACCCAGCTGTACAGCTGGTAGACAACGACTGGAAGATGGCATTTTCCTGGAAGGTTCCAGTTTCTGTCAGAGTGGATGGTGTGGATCTGTGCAGGGGAGCAGGAGTTGAAGAGGGATTAATTGCAGCCTTCTGTGCCTACTTTGTTTTCAACTTGGCTTACCCACCCTACATGAAAAATACGCTGACCTTCCTCCAGCGTACTATGAACATTTACTGAGGTCGGTGAAAAGTCCCTACCCGTCACTGTGACTCGAATGATAAACATTCTCTATTAAAGATGCCACGACCATATAAATGTTAATATCACATGTGGACTTCATGACTGCAAGTCAACTTTTAGAGTATATGAATCGTTCAGGCGTCATGTGTACCGTAAACATAGGGAGCATGTGCTGCCTGATAGCGATGAAAATGAGATGGACTGACACGAACAACGACAGTGACACGGAGAGCACAGACAATGATCTACCGCCTAGAGCCGACATACCACCAAGTATGGATGCACTTTAAAGACAATCTCTGTAGTTTCAGCCTGTAGAGAGAGAAACCACATTCCACAGGCTGTCCAACAGGGAATTGTAAATGACCAAAACTTTTTATTTTGTTTTTTTAAAGAACATTACAATGCTTTTATTACTTACCATCTTCAAAAAAATGGGTTCAATATTTTGGAATGTCCTGAACTGAGAGAGGTGATACAGTCTATTGATTTTTTTTTTTTTGAAAAAGCTTCAGCAGCTGTTAGATCTCCATACATGTTGAAAGAACATTGTGAGTCTACACTAAAATTGGTTGAACCTGTGCATCATGTTTTGGGGTCAGAAAGTGGACACAAAATAGGTACATACCCTTTTGTGCCTATCACTAAGGTTTTAACAAACTATTGCTCACATGAGGACATACTTGATGGAATTCAGGCCAACGGATTCAAGGCCAGAGATCCAGATTATTTAAGCGACTACTCTGATGGTACTTACTTCAAGGAACATAACTTCTTCAAAGTTAATCCACATGCCTTGGAATTTTAAGTTGTCAACCCCTTAGGCTCTAAGCGAACCAAGCACAAGCTTTGTGCTTTCTATTATAATATTGGCAACCTTGAAAGCAAACATCGATCAAAACTTAAGCATATCCATCTGGCTGTTTTAGTAGGTCAAGCATTTGTGAAACGTTGTGGTTTGCAAACCATCTTAAAACCCATGTTAGATGATCTTAATAAACTTGCAAGTGATGGTATCACTAATACCATGGATGGGATTGAGCAGACTATTCATGCTGCATTGGCAACATTTTCAGCTGATAATCTTTCAGCCCACATGTTGGCTGGTTTTACTATGTCATTTAACTCGCACAGAGTTTGCCACCTATCGCATGGCAACATATACAGAGATGAAAGAGAAATTCTACAAGGACGATTTTGTCTTGAAGCACAGAGGCACATGAGTATCATCTGACATGTATTGAAAACCCTGAGCACATATGGTGTAAATGGTTCTTCTCCATTAAATGAACTGAAGTATTTTGATGTGACAAAAACATTTCCACCTGATATAATGCATGACTTACTGGAAGGAGTTATCCCTCTTACGATTAAACTAGTTGTGTGCCAAGCTCACAAAGAAAAGCACGTAACAATTCAAGAGATAAATGAAGAACTACAACAACTTTCAATTGGTCAAAATGATGCGAAAAATAGACCTCTGGTATTGCAGGGGAAAGTCTAAGTATATTAAGCTTACTTGTTTGTGAATTCCTTGGAAAAATGAAAGATACTTTTGGTAATGTCATAACTCCAAAATGTCATTATATGATTCACTATCCCAGACTCATTACAATGCATGGTCCCCTGCATTCACTGTGGTGTATGCGCTTTGAAGCCAAACACCAGTATTTGAAGAATGTTGCGAGTAGCTGCAGAAATTTTATTCATGTAGCAAAAACTTTAAGCGATAGACACCAGATGCGCCAGTGCTAGGAGAACATACTTGATGACTTTGAGATGGTTACAGGTTTTCATCGCTCCCATTAGAGCTACAGAGATGTCTTGCTAATGTACATGGGAGTGAAGATGCATGTAAAAACATGCAGCGTGTGTCAAGGGTGATGATTTGAAAATATATAAATTGAAAGTATTAGAAGTAAAACATAAATGTCATTGATAAATTGTGTAATGAATGTCAAGTTTAATAAATGTGGTAAGACATTATTTCTGACTGTTTCACATGCTTTGATTACAAATTTGCCATCATAAGGTAGAAAGGGCTTATCAGTGGGGCAGTACCCTCAAAAGGCCACATTTGTACCATTTCTAAAAGTCCATTTAGGTACCATAACATTTAGGTCCATATTTGTCTCCAGGGGTACATATTTGCCCACATAAGGTACAAACTGTAACGGTACCAATACGTACACATGTTAAGGGGTACAATGGTTGTACCTTTGAGGGTACTGCCCCAGTGACAAGCTGTTGGACCCCTAAAAGGTACAAATTTAGCACATTATTTCTAACAGTGTAGACTTGGGTGAGGGGCTGGTGTCTGACGCCGGCCCGCTTAAGCAGCCTGATGAAGTACAGCCTCTGTTGAGCTTTTTTCACTGTAGCTGTAGTGTTTTTAGCCCAGCTAAGGCTCTCTGTGATGTGAAAGCCCAGGAACCTGTCAGTCTGTTCAACCTCTGTCCCCATAATGATGACAGGCTGCAGAGGGGGGGCTCTTTTCCTGAAATCCAGAATGACTTCTTTTGTTTTATCTATGTTGAGGACAAGATCATTGTCCTCAACATAGACAGTGATCTTGTGAACCAGGTCCCTGTATGATGACTCATTCCTTCCTTTGATCAGGCCAAGGATGGTGGTGTCATCCGCGTACTTAATGATGATGTTACTGTCCTGTGTGGAGGCACAGTCATATGTGTACAGTGAAAAGAGTTTAGGGCTGAGACAACAGCCCTGTGGGGTTCCTGTGCCGACTGTGAGCTCAGCAGAGACCTTCTTTCTGTCTGTAAGGAAGTCCAGAATCCAGTTGGGTGGGTGTTGGTACTCCCAGGTCTGCCAGCTTGGCAGTCAGCTTAGTCGGTCTGATTGTGTTGAAGGCGGAGCTGTAATCAAGCAACAGTATCCGTACATATGTGTTGTTAGAGTCCAGGTGTTGCAGGGTGGAGTGAAGTGCCACCGCATCATCCACTGATCTGATTGAGCGGTAGGCAAACTGAAGGGGATCCACTTTGTCTGGAACCACAGAGTTTATATGTTTTAGTACCAGTTTTTCAGACACTTCATGTCAACTGGTGCGAGTGCCACGGGTCTGAAGTCATTCGTTGTGTTTGGTTTTTTGGGGACCGGCACAATAACAGAGGACTTAAAGGTGCGTGGAACTGTTTCCTGTGAGAGAGAGGAGTTAAAGATGTCTGTATACACCTCTGCTAGTTGTTCTGCGCAGGCCTTCAGGATTCTCGTGCCGCACGGTCAGGTCCTACTGCCTTGCGGAGGTTCACCTGCCTCAGAGCCCGGAGGACCTGTGTGTGCGTCAACTGGAGTGCATTCTCTTCTGGATCACAGGGGGCCTTTTGGGGAGTATCTGTGTTGTGCTGGTCAAATAAGGAGTAAAAGCTGTTGGGGTTGTCTGGTAGAGCAGCATGAAAATATGAATATTTACAATATTACAGTTGCACTAAACATGCAGTTGACAAAAATAAATGTAACAAAATATATAATTTTTGAATAAATAGGTGCAACTTAGAAAGGAAAAATAAATGTGGCAGTTATTTACAAAATATGAATATTTACAATATTACAGTTGCACTAAACATGCAGTTGACAAAAACAAATGTAAAAAAATATATAATTTTTGAATAAATAGGTGCAACTTAGAAAGGAAAAATAAATGTGGCAGTTATTTACAAAATATGAATATTTACAATATTACAGTTGCACTAAACATGCAGTTGACAAAAACAAATGTAAAAAAATATATAATTTTTGAATAAATAGGTGCAACTTAGAAAGGAAAAATGTGCTGTGTAGTAAAATCTTTGCAGCAACTTATGGCTTGATCATCCTGGAGAAGAATCTCTTGATCTTCTTCAGCCACTTCTTCCGGCATTTGACTTCAACAAAGTGTGTGTTTCCTTTATCATTGTTAGTGTTGCCCTCATATGAATTATGACTAACAGGAGCAGCTGAAGCAGCCTTATCTGTGCCTGATGCTTTCTCATCTGTCCCAGCATAGTTGGGGTCATTAAAGCCAGCACTGGCTACTTTGTCTGGTAGTCCAGTGTTTTTAGTTCCAGCAGTGACAATGTCAGCTGTGGCCGGTGGTTCATTTTCTTCAGTTCTATCATCAGCTGAAAGTGTATCATCCAATTTAGTAATGGACGAACCATTTCTGGATGTTTTAAAGGGTTTGCGTTTAACCAATGAATGCTCCAGTTGGCAGGCTTCCATGGCCAAACAGGCAGATCTCACATAAGGGTCTTCGTTAGTGTGAAAGTGTTTCATTGTGACAAAACTGTGCTCTAAAGCTTCGCTGGGGGTGATTCTTTTTTCAGGATTCACTTGCAGCATCTTTTTGATGAGGCTTAAAAAGGCCCGTGTGTCTTCATATTCAGCACGATTCTTCACTTTTGATCGGGTCTTCGCCATGTCATCCAGACTGGTAAACTTGTTGTAAGAGGGAGAGGCAAACTTGCCTGTCATGTTGTAGTATGCATGGCTACTATTCAGCTTCCATCTAAAGTTTTTAATGTGGAAAAATAGGTTGGTCTTTCGTCCATGTCTCAGCATGTCATTATCAGGCAGACCCTGCATCTGCACGATATCGCTCATGAGGTCATACTCACATTCAGACTCTGTTGGATAAAGGTGCTTTCCCATGTACAGGAAGGCCAAAGTGCAACCTAGTGCCCACATATCGATGGCCTCGTTCATTGGGAGGCCCAACAAGTCCTCTGGGGCCCTGTAAGCAACGCACTGGTCGGTGTTGTCATACCTCAATGTGGAAACTGGTCCTGCTGCACCAAAACCAATCAGTTTCACCTTGAATGACTGCAACTGATTCACAAGCATTACCTTATGTGGCTTGATGTCTGTATGAGCCAGACCGATGCTCTTGAGAGCATTCAGAGCCACCAGGAGCTGTTGTGTGATTACTCTGATCTCAGATAAACACAGTGGCTTGAAGTGCCTCCTTTTCATGAAGTCGTACAGATTTATGTCGAGCAGTTCATATTCCAGACAAATGTGGGCCCTGTGTGTAAAACGCCAATTGAACCTGATCAAGTTGTTCTTGTCTGGGTCAAGCTTACGGAGTTCTTGAAGCGCGGCCAACTCCCTTTCATCAGGCATGGGGAAGGTATAAGGCAAAACCTTCACAGCCACGTCCCTGCCATCCTGAAATAGTTTGCACCGCACCACACGCCTAGTAACTCCTTTCGCCAGGTGCGCCCTTACAAGATACAGTCTTGATTTATCAAGAATGTAATTTTCTTTAACGAGATGATTCATTTCTCTAGCGAATATTTCAAAGGGTTTGCATTTATCCAATGAATGCTCCTGCTGACAGTCTTCCATGGCCAAACAGGCAGATCTCACATAAGGGTCTTCGTTAGTGTGAAAGTGTTTCATTGTGACAAAACTGTGCTCTAAAGCTTCGCTGGGGGTGATTCTTTTTTCAGGATTCACTTGCAGCATCTGTTTGATGAGGTTTAAAAAGGCCTGTGTGTCTTCATATTCAGCACCATTCTTCACTTCTGAGTGGGTCTTCACCATGTCATCCAGACTGGTAAACTGGTGGCCTGTTCTGTGGTAGTTTTCATATTTATCATTCAGCCTCCATAAATAGTTTTCACAGGTGAAAAATGTGCTGGTCCTTCCTCCGTCTTTCAGCATGTGTTCATCAGGCAGACCCTGCATCTGCACGATGGCTCTCATGACCTCATAGTCAGACTCTGTTGGATAAAGGTCCTGTCCCATGTACAGGAAGGCCAAAGTGCAACCTAGTGCCCACATATCGCTGGCCTCGTTCATTGGGAGGCCCAACAAGTCCTCTGGGGCCCTGTAAGCAACGCACTGGTCGGTGGTGCCATACCTGAATGTGGAAACTGGTCCTGCTGCACCAAAACCAATCAGTTTCACCTTGAATGACTGCAACTGATTCACAAGCATTACCTTTTCTGGGCTGATGTCTGTATGAGCCAGACCGATGCTCTTGAGAGCATTCAGAGCCACCAGGAGCTGTTGTGTGATTACTCTGATCTCAGATAAACACAGTGGCTTGAAGTGCCTCCTTTTCATGAAGTCGTACAGATTTATGTCGAGCAGTTCATATTCCTGATAAACGTGTTGAAAGTCTTTAAAATGCCTATTAAACCTGACCAAGCTGTTCTTGTCTGGGTCAAGCTTACTGAGTTTTTTAAGTGCGGTCAACTCCTTTTCACCAGACCAGGGGAATTTATTATGCATAATCTTCACAGCCACGTCCTTCCTGGCCCATTGAAATAGTTTGCACTGGAACACTTTCCCTGTACGTCCATTATGTAGGGCCGCTCTTACAAGATACAGTGTTAATCTTGATTCATCCAACACACAGTTATTTTTTACGATAGAACTACACAACTTTAGTTTAGGTAATGCTGATCCCATTTCTACAAGTTAAATGTTTCCACCAGCTCTCATTCAGTATCCTATTGAACTTTTTTCTTCTTTTTTTTTTGTTGTAACTTGTGCCAAAAAAAACCCTGCTTTGAGAAAAAGATTTGTGAAGATATCACCGTGGGCTTCTGACTTAATGTATATATATAAAGTCAGAAGCTGGGTAGGTCATTTCTGCCAGGTGATGTCACATTTTGAATGCAGTGTAACATTTTGCCTTTATCTTCAAAGATCAAAGCACAACGTCACACCTGATTTAAAAAATAATACATCAATGTAGGACGTCAAAGAACCTTATTATCGTGACGTCACATTTAGTATTGGTTTGAAATTGACAACATTATTACGTTTATGTAAGCTCTAATCAATCTTTAATTATTACGTTTATATATGAGGATGAGATGAGATTTCTCTCTGTCAGTGCTGTGTGTGTTCGTGCTGTTCGTGTCGATTCATAGTTTTCACGTGACATCACACTCCAATGAAAACGCTCCCTTGAATGGCAAAAAGAATTTCCGTTGCCTTCCAACCAATATGCAAGTGATACACTGTTAAGCTGATGATACACGGGGCAACTATTTGAGCAACGTTGCCCTGCACGATTGCTCTATAAGTTGCTCTGTGTATCATCAGCTTTACTTTTTGCGTTGCCAAAATGCTGGATGCTTGTTTGTGCTTTTACTAATCGAGAAGACAAGCCTGAGCTATGTTAGGTGAGGGATTCCCCAGAAGGTAAAAGTAAACATTTCCGCAGTCCGAGCGGTGGCCGGAACCTGGCAGTAGAAATACGGCAGCGGATGCTGTAACGTTGTATGGATCAGATATGAACAACACTTGCAGTTTGTGTTCATATCTTTCTTTTTGTTGAGTTGAAAGGTGATCCAAATAAAATTTGACTGCTGCGTCTCTACGGGGGAGTCGCGGTGTGAGCCGCTATGTTGGTCCGTTGTTTTGCCCTCCAGGTCACTGTGCATGTCACGTGACTGAAAACTATGAATTGCTGTTCAAAACGTTGATTCAATATTGGTGTAAGATCGCCAAACACTACTGGATCTTCGTTTCTCTGCCAAAGATCTAGTAAGGTTTGATCATGGCGGATATAAAACTTTGCCCCCGCTCCTATCGGGAATACCTGCTTGCCTTTGCCGCTCTGAGGCTTCACATCTCCGGCGTAGGCCTAAGCGCTACCGCCGCCGGGGAAAACGCAGCGGTCAGCTGGTGAGGTTGAAAGCCTGTTTAGCGTCTTCTTCCTGGGCTGAGTACCAAGCGGTGCCTCGGCTCCTCATTCCTCGGCGATTGCTGGACCCTGTCGACGCCTGGTAGGTACCTGCTGTCGGCCTAGATGAGGTGTTCCAGCCATGCGGCCCCTGCTCTCCTCGCCCCCGCTGGCGCGGGGAAAATCTGCGGAACCTGCGGCCTCTGTGTCGGGTTCCTCAGAAAATCAGCGCTGCTGAACCGCCTGTTCCTGTCAGAATTGGCCTGATAAACGCTAGATCGCTAGCAAACAAAACTTTGAACCTTGAGGATTTCCTCTTCTCTGTGTGACTGAGACATGGCTGAGTGTTGGTGAGTCCAGTGCCTTTTCTGAACTCTTACCGCATGACTGTTGCTGTTACGTCGGGCAGAGGAGGAGGCATATAGCAGCTGTTATAAGAATGTCTAGAAATGTAATTGTCGCCATCATCCTCGGTCACCAGCTTTGAGCTGAGCTTATATCACACAGTGTTGTGTGCAGTGGTCTACCGGCCTCCCAAATACAATAAGGACTTTGTAAATGACTTGTCTGTAAATACGATCGTGTCCTCATTGTTGGGGATTTTAATGTTCATGTGTGTTGTCCTGAAAACCCACTGGCAAAATACTTTTTACACCTCAATGACTCTTTTAATCTTGTGCAGTCTGTGTCTGTATGGGATTAATATCCCGCCATGATTCAAAATTTTGAAAACTCAAAATCTTACAAAACAAAGTTTTGTAAGATCGAAAACTAAGATTTGCAAGCCTGCAAACATTGTTGTTTTTGAGTTTTCCTTCTTCAGAACATTTTTTTACGATGTTGCACAAACAATTTTGTTCTCCCAGTGCATTAGTTTGTTTTCCAGGTTTGAAACCTTGTAAATGATGATCTGAAAATTGAGATTCAAAAGGGCAAAACTTTATTACATTTGCACTCCTATTGCAAACTATCTTTTTTCAGAGCTGAGTTTACAACACACACTTTGCAGAGATACGCCCACACGGTTGCAAGCTTGCGCCTCACGTGATTTGTGGCATAGACTGTATATGAAAATGGACGTAGCGTTCGTGACGTCACCCGTTGGTTTCTGCAGAGCCGTTTTGCAGCAAGGGGGTAAGCCAGAGAAGGGACAGTGAAGCCGATCAAAGCCTGCATGGAGGGATCCATGTAGGCCCAAAAATGATGTCAAAACCCTGTGAGAGGTGTAACCGTATTGCTTAGATTATAAACTCTCGGCAATCAAAAAAAAAACTATCAGAGCAATCATCTGCTTTGGTGTTTGACAGGTGAACCTTGTAGGTGGGCTGATTAAACAGTGATGATCCGAGTCAAACACACTGAGCCATGAAACGTTTTGTTGGCGCATTTCTACAGCTACCAGAATTACGGTGTTTCTGCAGTTCTACGTCATTAAACCGCGGTTATGCTGCGCGATCATGCGCAGTAGACGCTGGTGCTAACAGGAAGTGGCCCTGTAGTAGTTTTTTATTGGTCCAAAACTGGCTTCACTGCTCTCCATTCAAATCAGCGGGGTGGCTTCGTCCAGTAATTGGCGGAGCTGGCTGTTGTTCTGTCGATTTATGCTATCGAGATGTGCTACTTAGCGGTTCTGCGCATGACAGCTGTTCCATGTTTTCCTGCTCTATATTTGTTACTTGTT
The DNA here is from genome assembly GCF_014851395.1 of Micropterus salmoides. Lineage (NCBI taxonomy): Eukaryota > Metazoa > Chordata > Actinopteri > Centrarchiformes > Centrarchidae > Micropterus > Micropterus salmoides. The sequence continues at coordinate 8,710,127 of NW_024040485.1, read as the reverse complement.
CACAAACGGTCCAGCAACACCCACCAACCCTTAAAAGCAGTGGACCTCAGTCCTCGGCAACATAATATGTGATTTAAATATTTTAAATAACACCAGAATTTTCTTCTCAAGGATTGCTTTTCATTTTCCTGTTTTTTTTTCTGTGTACCATCTGTCTGCCGTCTTACGAGGCACTTTCTAGAGGTGTTTGAAAACTCCTGATGTAACCGGTTTACATCACTTCTTCAAACAACAAAATAGTGGATAAAAATGTTAAAACAGTTGTTGAGGTGTAAAGTTGGATACATATATTCAAAAAATAATTTCAGAAATTTACACAAAGGAAACAACATCTATACACAGTTTACTGAACGTAAACATGAAAATAAAGCAACTGCCATCTAAACAAATGCGTGGCAATAAATCGAATCTATACATTACTCCTTAAAACAAGTAAATCTTCATGACTCTGAGGGTCCCTCTGCGTTGACGTGGCTGGAGCAAAAGTTAGGATACAACATCATTGTAAATGCTTTGTTTTATGGGTCTGTAATTTCCTAACGATTCCCCAAATGATTCCCCGAGAAGTTTCATTCATGTAATTATTCATTATTCATATATGTACTTCATATATGTTGAATTGTATGCTCCCTGTAGACAAATTGTTTAGCTGACTTGTTGTCCACTGACTAAACACTGCCTATGTTACACTAGCACCTAAGTGAAATAAATTAATTGGAAGTTGCCAACACTGTCTCTATCTTCCCTATAATTAGAACCAAACTTTATTTACAGAAAATTTCCCAGAAAATTATTAGGAAATCACAGACCCATAAAATAAAGGGTTAGCACAGTTTCTTTAATAAGGAAATGGGGACTTGATGTCCCATGAATATCTCTTGCTCATCAACTGACCTCATGCTGTGCACTAAATAAAAACACCAACTACTGAAACATCTCACTTTTTAAAACAACCCTGCAAGTCATCCTATCAAATAACTCGGTCACTTTGGAGTGATCCCATTGGCTGGTAGGTGTGGATTAACTTTAACACACGCTGAAATTGTTTAGTATAAAAATAAATCGTGTTGTGCCGTGTCAGGAGTTCCTGTCCCCTACAGTGACCGCAAGTGTTTCTTTTGTCCCGCTGCTAATGTGGTGAATTTCTCTGTGTTGCAGCATTTATTAAAACATGTTTATGTCATATTATACCAACAGAATATGCCAATAGTGTCGGTCAGAAAGACAGAGGTCTGATAACAGCAGATGTTTGAGAAGGCGTTTCTGGGCATCTCTATTAGAAACATTAGTCTCAGGTCAGCTGATAAAGTCTCATGCCATATGCCATGCGCTTTGTTCGGATGATGCAGGAGGAGGCAGAGATAATTGGGGAGACCACAGGTACAGATCACATTATTAAGTCTACTCCTTGGACTAGGAAAGGAGGCTGCATGCTTATATTACGAGAGCGGCTGATATTTATTTTGGCCTGTCTCCTAAGGAGGTCAGTGTAGTAGGTGTCATTAAAAAGCACTCAAAATGCAGATCACTTATACTGTTCTTACTAAAACAAATTTAAATTCATTTAAAAATGTGAAATTTGTATAGGCCTATTCTGTAAATAGCTTTTTAATTTTTATCTTAATTATTCTTAATTTTATTGTTTATTTTCATTTTTGTCTTATCTTTCTAAATTATGTTTCATTTATTCACTGTTTCTGAAACTGCTGCAACATGCAAATATTCCCAGTGCAGGATCAGTTTTATTTTATTATGATCATGTCAGGTTCATAAACAATCTCCATCTAACCATTTCTCCTCTGTTTTAGGTGCACACATTTGCATATTTATATAATATATTTATAATATATGCTTAATATAATATGAAATACTCTAAACAATTCAAATTTGGGCTGTCAGGTTAAAAAGCAACCTGACAGCCCAAATTTGAAAATTGAATATTTAAAATAAAAATTTATGTGTGGTTGTTTTTTTTTCATTTTATCTTCTTTTACGATACATCTATAAGAAATTGGTTTAAGGAAGTGTAGCTTCAGGCTTAAAATGTTTATCTATCCTAATATGCTGCTAAAACATGTATCTTAGAGACCAGTGGCCGTTGTAGACCAATTTTATTGAGGGGGCCAGGCTGGGGCCAGTTGTTTTGTCAGAGGGGCATCCGGGACAAAAGAGACAAAGGCCATGTTCAAGCTTTGAAATATCTTGTTTAGCATATAGCAGTTGTTTCAGGTTTTGGTCCTGATGGACCGCAGCCTCCTGCCAGAGGAGGCAGACTGAAACAGTTTGTGTCCGGGATGGGAGGGGTCAGATGCAATCTTTCCTGCACGCCTCAGAGTCCTGGAGGCATACAGGTCCTGAAGAGATGGAAGGAGACAACCAATCACCTTCTCTGCAGAGCAAGAGGTAACACACATAGAGCTGCAGGACGACAGTGGACATAATTTGATAAATGCTGCCACCTTGTGGTTGAAAGAGACTTTGTACAAAGAGGCAAAGATAAACACATTTTTCAGATATAACAAAGTTCCACCATCTTTTCTACACCATGCATCACCATGCCAATCTTCTTTATTTGTAAACACTTTTTTTCAACATGTTTCTTAGAGAGCTTGAATCCAGAGACTTGTTGCTTCTGCATTTTTGGAAAGTCTTTAATATAATCCCTTTCGATCTGAAGACAATTCATCATTTGAGGATTTAAATCACTGGGTTTAAACATAACGGACAAAGACTTTTAACCTTTATTATAAAAAAAATCATAGTCCATAGTTTACCTGACTCTCACACTGCACATCCCTGCACAAACTAGACTTTGCTGTTAGTACATATCCTTTAATATTTTCTTGACCTTCAGTACTTGTTTTCTAAATACTACAGTTTTTGTTATGTACCAAGATACAAAAGAAAATTCCTTGGATGTGTAAAACCTTGTTGGTAAAAAGGTTTCTGATTTTAAGTATGTTTCTACACATTTTCAGAATGGATTCATCTGTCCCAGTCCACCCTCAGTGAGAGATCATATCTGTGATCAGCCTGTTGCCTTACACAGCTGTGTAACCACATCTGGTCTGAATCTGGTGGGTAGACATGGGAAACATATGAAGGTGTGTCCATGTGTGAGTGAGTGAGTGGGAGGGAGGGAGTTATATAGAGTTAATTTGCATTGTAGGTAAAGGTTTTGCATTTTCTGGGTAACACACATCATGAGAGGAATCAATTCATTTTGGGTTTTAAGCTAATTCAGATCAGGTCAATTTATAATTCTATAAATTTATTTTTTACTCATGCATATATTAATTAATCTCAATGTGTTGATTTGTGTGGACTGCAATATCTAGTATGTTTTCAAATGTGTTGATTTTTGTGGAATGTATAATGTGTAGTATGTTTTTAAATGTGGGGAGCCTAACAAATAAACTAATATTTTTTAATCTTCTTCGGGACTTCTAGAATATGACGATTGAAACTGTTGATAATTGATCATTTTAATGTTTACTCTGCAAAAACACTTGAGCTTCGCACGTCTTCCCTGTTAATGTTAGCTAGCTAGGAAAGGTAATACTTCTGAAAGGTGATACCAAGTGGTCAACAGTGTGACCACAGCCAAGTTATCCTCTTTTTCCTCTGGTAAGGACTTTTGCTCAGTTTGTGATTTTCATGTAACGTTAGTTAATTGCTGTTTTTTCCTCTAAAATGCTATTTGAGAGGTTAACATTACATTGATTATCATGGCCTGATGTTAGGTTAAATAAGTTGACTTAACAATAACTAACGTTAACTAACTTAATGTTATAGCTAATGTCTTAAGAGTCTAACGTTAGCCAAACACATTTTGATCATTTTAGCTGTGGGGACGCAAAATTGATCCCGTAGGAAAAGAGAAGGTCATACATTTTGACAGTGGTGCTAACTTATGTGTTTGGCTAACGTTAAACTCCGCTGTTTTGTTTGTCTGGCCTCTTGGGGCGTGTCCCCAGGGGGCTTGGCTTCCGGTCTCCTCCGAGACTTCAGTGTATTAACTTTTAATATGATCCTAAAGACTATATGCACGTATTTTAATCAAATACCTCTCCACAATAGAACCATAGATGTCAAACAGTTATACTGTTCTTAGTTTTAAGCATTTGATAAAAAGGAGTCTGTCTGTAAATTAACGTTGGGGCACTAACACCTTAACCAGTCAGCCTCTGTAGTCGACCCTTTGGTGTTTTTCAGTTAGTTAACACTAACGTTAATGTTCAAGAGGGCCCAAGAGGGCCCAACAGGTCACAGATGAGAAGCGATCAAAGTTTACAACATATTTAACCTTAAACATATTAGCTAACATGCATGATTTGTAACAGCAAAGTTATAACGTTAACGGTATGGAATAACAAATAAAGTTTGGTAATGTTAAAGTTGATGGTGGTTGGGGTGGATCAACATTAACTTTGATGAAGATTAACGTTATCCAAAAGTCATTGATTTTTGATTTGTTTTAATTAATAGCCTGTAACGTTTGAATTGAATAAACGGCTGTTTATTGTTTTGTTTGTCCAACATTCTAAAGCACTTATGTTATATTTTAAACCGCTAGCCAACACTTAGCCACCTGACGCTAACTTTACTTCAACTTTACCATTTGGCTAAGTCACTGGTGAATTTAACCTAAACAAACTTTCATCAATCGTTAAATATTTGGGCAGAGTTTCTTATTTTTGGGTCTGCTACTCATGTGTATCAGGTGACAGAACTATCAAAGGCTAGTTACCTTGTAGCATCTAAGGCGCTAATGTTATTTTAGCTTACAGTAACTTCAAGTTATTAAATCACTGTAACGTTACCTGTTGTTTACCTGCATATTTATTCAGAGTTGAAATGAACATTTTCAACAAGTCCTGTCCCATTCCCCCACTACTGAACAAAATCTCTTATTTCCAATCTTAAATGTTGCCAGGTATGCCAGTCTGCATATGCAAAAACTTAACGTTATAAGTTTATAAAATATTATGGATTACACAACAGTACACTAAATGGAGCAAATTAGTTCCACCTTCACCAGTAAACCCTGAAATGTAGCTTACACATTAATGTATAAGTAATAAACACAGGCGAAGTTTCTGCAGAAGAGTAGTTTTAGTTTTGATACTTAGGCTATTAACTAAGGACTTCTTTCTTGTAATGAAGTATTTTTGTAGTGTAGTATTATCCTCTCTTCACCTCTATCTAAGACTTTCTTTTTGCCCTCCCTTCAGAGAAAACCTACTTGAATCATGACTGATACTGAAAAAGTTCCCAATTCAAACTGTGTCTCCAAGGAGGAGGAGCAACCCTACCCTGACTTGTCCCCTGTGGTTTTTCACTGCTTGAAACAAACAACAATACCCCGTAACTGGTGTCTGCAAATGACCAACACACCATATCCTTTTTTACTGCTAGGAGTCTAAAAATGCCAAAAATGTATGAATAATATAAATACAAAGAAATTTCAAGCTGTATTACATATCATACTATTAAAATATTTCTGAGTGTATCTAAAGGATTCACAGGCATCTTTTTCTCACCAGTCTGACTGACATTTAATTTGATTAAAACTTTACGACACTGTAGAAAATCGGCCATCATTAATCCCTTTAGGTTCTTCTAGAATGTAATCCTCCTTTGTTGATGAATTATATGAATGAATATGATCTCTCATCCAGTGTGTTATAACCTTAACCTCTTCCTCCACGTGGTTGGGAATCGTGTCCACACTGATGATCCTGCTTAACTGTGTGACTCTGGCCATGTACAAGCCCTGTGAAGAGACAAACGTCATCCTAGAGGTCAGTGTGAGCCCTGCACTGTTATTAGTGGACACTGGCAGTGGAATCTACATTTACTGTCTCATTAGCACATTTTAAATTCAATTAAAAGTGTTTCAGACTGTTTACCTCAGTTTCTATTTCTGCAGTGTGTCCAGATACCTGTTCTGTGATCTTTCATTGGCTACATGGTGTATCTGTAAATAAAGAGACGAAAAAAAGTGGCCATATCACGTCACATTTGAGACCAGCTAAATTATTAACAATATAGGCTAAAGATAATCAAAATGTGCTTCTCTATTAGTAACAATAGTACTTTGTCACCATTATTGTTTCTGCTGTATGTTTAATGGTACATTTTTTTCTTTTATCTTGTTTGGCCAGGTATTGGATGATTTCTTTTTTGCTTTCTTTATGGTGGAAATGCTCATCAATATGGTGGCCCTGGGAGTCTTTGGCCATGAACGAAGTTACTTGAGCAACAACTGGAACAAGTTTGACTTCTTCATCAACTTGGCAAAGTTAGTATCCCACAATGCCTATGGCTCACGCGGACAAATCACTCTGCGTTTCCTTGGTCACCTTAGGGAAGCATCATATTTAACTTCTCAGTTTTAAGCGGGACTTTCTAACCGGAAAAACTATAAAGTTTGGACAGCTTTGGTCGAACTGGCCTGAAGTTTTGACTATATTTTAGAAAAGGCATTCCTCAAAAAAGTGTTTGAACCATCAACCTCTTATGTTTTTATAATCAGTATTAGAATGTGTGTAATACAATTTATGAAAAATAAGACTCATCTCCCTGTTTCTGTCTGCAACTGTCCCTTCAGGATGTTGGATTTTATCCTGGCTACTTTTGGCATCCACTTACCAATCTGTACGGCGCTCAGGCCAATGCGACTGATCGGCAGAGTATCAAGTAAGTCATAACTTTAATGAGTCCTGTCAGAAACTAGCTAGACTTTCCCCAACACACCTACGAAGCAGTTGACCAATCACAACAGAGTGGGCCAGCTGACCAATCAGAGCAGACTGGGATTTTTAGTGCATTATAAAATGCTAAAGGTAAGTATTTTATCTTTATACATTTATTTGAGGGGTATTTTTTATTTCGGTCAGTAATTAGCCATGTGCAAAATGGAATTCAAGAACTACTGCGTGCTGTGTACTATGCAGTACTATATTTAATAAAAACAATACACAACTTCTGCAGATGTAGTGTAAAAGCGCTTTGAGTGGTCGAAAAGACTATAGAGAAAGGCGCTATACAAGTACGGAGCATTTACATTTACATCTCCGGGTGCTCCGGCTTCCTCCCACTATGCGGATGTCAGCTGGGATTGGCTCCAGCGACCCTGTACGCAGGATAAGCGGTTGACGATGGAACTTAATTCATAAATCCTCGTTAGGGTAGCACCGGAAATTCAGTTCGCCCAGGGTCTCCGGACTCCCTAAGTAATGTTATGGGTTTAATAATTACACAATTATTCCTAGTGATCAGTTAGTTGTGATTGCTTAATCATTTCTATAAAATCAGTCAGTCAATCTGTCGGGTCGGAAATAAGGACCGGCCGGGCCAGTAAAAGACCTGGTCCCTACCCTAACCAACGTAATAAACTCAATAAAATTACTCTATTAGATTTCTTCTTTAGTCAAAAACGGCGTAGTCAAAAACTTCACTGGAGATGGTCAAGAGTCGGTGCAAAAGAGTTTATTCCAATAAAGGACAGATAAACCCGAGCAACATCCCTGCAGGTCTCAGGATGGAACCGAGTTGGTGGTCAGCGAACATCGCCTTATATTCACCTTAAGCTCCACCTTGTCCCTCCCTTCAGGTGGGCGTTACATCTTAACTCCTCCTTATCTCTTCCTTCTAGGTGGGCGTTACTCCTTAACTCCACCTATGGTGTTCGCTGACCTGGATTTCTTATCCTCTACTGCCATCTAGTGGCCTTTTTCTTGTACTGTTTTACCAAATTAACCCTTTCATTAATGTTACAATTTCCACTTTTTAGCTGTTATTATATGTAATTATTGTTACTATTTATCTCTCTCTATATTTTTTACATTACTGGATTAGAAAATCCACCAATATGTTTCAACTTCAGTCCCACCGTATTTTTTTAAAGTTATACAGGCATAGTTTGACACCATTAAAACTTAAACACTTACAATCGTATTTTTTAAAAGAATTAATAAGGAATAACATATTTCATACATGTATAACGTGATTCAATGAACAATTATATGATTTAGCAATGCCAACCATGAGAGTGCTTTGTCTCATACAAGTTTTCTTTCGGCAGCGCAGAGCTTGGTTGCATGCAGTACCTAGCCGTACCAGGCGCCATAAATCACAACATGTCATGATCTCATTCTTGGCTTCAGTTCGCGATGATCTCAGCCCTGGCGTACGTGACTTTCTGCATGTGCCTTGCTTCTAATGAGCGGGTTACGGTTGGCTAGGTTTTGCCTGCGCGGCCTGAGCAGCTCCTCTGCTCATTAAAAAAAGCACACGTTCATGAATACACAGAGTATAGGAATAATGTATGATAAACACACAGAATATAAGAATAAAATATGAGTTTAAACTCACTCCTTAAACACTCAGTCGGTATACACTCAGTAGTAAAACACTCAGTAGTTTAAACACTCAGTAGTCAGACTTCACACTAAAAGAATACTCAGTAGTGAAACACTGAGTAGTTATAACATATTGCAAACCACTGATAATGTGTATAAATATAGAAAAAGAACCTAACAATCAATCTAGGATTTAGGCCTTATGCAATCAATCTAGGCTTAAGGCTTACATGATCTTCAGGCCTACATGATTCAGGCCTTATTCACATGATCTTTAGGCCTACATGATTTAGGCCTTATGCAATCAATCTAGGCTTAAGGCTTACATGATCTTCAGGCCTACATGATTCAGGCCTTATTCACATGATCTTTAGGCCTACATGATTTAGGCCTTATTCACATGATCTTTAGGCCTACATGATTTAGGCCTTATTCAACAAATCCAGGTAACTTACAAAACTCCGTTGTTTTGTTTGTCTGGCCTCTTGGGGCGTGTCCTCAGGGGGCTTGGCTTCCGGTCTCTTCCGAGACTTCAGTGTATTAACTTTTAATATGATCCTAAAGACTATATGCACGTATTTTAATCAAATAAATATAGTCTCCGGACCTCTAGGTAGTTTTGAATAATTATACAATTATTACTAGTGATCAGTTAGTTAATAATCGCTCAATTATCTTAAATCAGTCAGTCAGTCTCATATCTAAAGGGTCAATTCTCTTGGCAGGAACTAGAAATAGGCAACACACACAGCTCTTGATTATATTACAGTGAATTTATTCTCTAACTAAGGTGATAAAAAGATGGTTGGATACAGGGAACATAAACATTTGCTGAACAATGAGCCTGGAGGTTCGATTGTGGGAAGCATTTGACTCATACGGCATAGAAGAGCTAATGAAAGTAAACTAATGCTATGATTTTAGAAGTTAAAATGGACATCTGATCACAGAACGTGTGTTAAGTCTTACTGCTTGTCGACAGCCTGCTTTTGGCCTGTTGCACGGGTCCCACGCTAGCTGCCGATCCTGGCTTTTTTTGATAGGGATTCTCCAGGGTTCTCCGTGTCTGATTGAAACGCCTCCTCCGTCTGGAAATTCGGCTGTTTGCAGGTTTCCTTCGTTGTAGCTGGCGAGACCACGTGGCTTGGTCTGACCTCGGTGAAGTTGGCTCGACGAAAAAGGCTTAAAATGGAACTTGGTCGTTCCTGAATTAGTCCAGTGTAACTTAACGGACTGATAACTTTAACAAACAAAAGAAATAAAGAAAATAAAACAAACTGATGGGCAGATCGATGTCGCAGCACTTCAGGTGTGTAGCTTCAGGCGAACAAAAGGGCCTGTTTGTTTCGCTGGCCGAGTCTGGGCGTTGCCTTCGGCGTCCCGAAGCGTCCAGAGGGCCGAGCAGGGTGGAAGAGCCAACAGCGAAGAGAAGAGAGCGAGCAGGTCGCGTGTCGCTCTTTTGTTGTCTGGGGCGTGGTTCCCCAGGGGGCGTCTCAGGTTTCCCAAGGGACTGCCTTTCTAAACTGAATGTCTAAAGAAAAGAAATCTATTTGCACGTATTATAATCAAATATTTTCCACAATCAAACCTCAGTGGTTTAACGGTTGTACTGTTGTAGGCATTTGGTAACAGGAAACAATTGTCACATTATTGGTCAGGATATTTATACATTTAACGACATTTCCGATGAGGGCATGTAATACTTAGTTTGTCCTCTTGGGGGAGCTCAGGTTACATGAGGAAAGCTTGGATTAAATCAAAGATCGTCTCTCCTTAGGAACCGGGGAATTTGTTGATTCATCCTTAAATTCAAGCTGGCGATTAAGAGTATCGTAAAACATTCCTTTGTCATCATTTCTAAAGGAATTTTGTAAGAAAGTATTATGAACAAGCATTGATTACATTAAGATGAAGGAGTGTCTTGCTGAAAATAAAAACACTGCACAAGTAACTTCTTTTCAGCACTAATATCAACAACAGATAGCAACAACAGTTAACATAACTACTCAAATAGAGGTAACGTAATCAGGTAACTAAAGATTTAATTAAATGCTTTGAGACTGCAGTCCGTTTTACATTGAAAGTTCAGTGTCTGGACCGCGTCACACTTGGGTGAGACAGGGGTTTTCCTTTTTGATGTGGTAATAAAACAAAGAATAAGGACAGTTGCCAAGGTTACGTGTGTGGAGGGGCAGTTTAGGGTTTCCTGCCCTCCTTCCAAAAGAGTTCTGATAGGCTTTTCAGGAGAAAGTTAGTTTCTGCTTCGTGTTGATATTGTCATTTTAACAGGGCATCGAGTCTTATCTCAGCTTCACCAGAGGTGGTAAGTTTTACGATCTAACTGCCCAAAACAGCACTTAGGGAAAGCAAACCTTTCACTTGGGTCAGGCTGTCTGTTGAGGGGGAAATATCTCAACCCCCACCCCTTCCTCAGGGAGAGACAGAGAGTTTTGGAATCTCTTCTTGGCATAAAATAATTAAAACATCCATTACAATTAGAGTCAGATCCAAATGCATGTGGATTCAAACTGACTTTTCTCCTGCAAGGGCACAGCACAGACAGGGCAGCAAGTGCCCATGTCTGCATTCGTACTACAGTATATGCTTCTGTGTGTGTGTGTGTGTGTGTGTGTGTGTGTGTCTTTGACGTTAAATATTGGTAAAAATAAATTGTGACGGCATCTTTTTGTGTTTTGGTGCAGGCATGCGAAGCATGGTGACAGGCTTCTTGAACACTGTGCCGATGCTTACAAATTTTCTCCTCCTCTACCTCTTTGTCATCCACGTCTTCTCCGTTGTGGGAGTTCAGCTGTGGGCGGGGCAGCTGCTCAACCGCTGCTTCCTGGGAGAGGACATTCCTGCGTAAGGAAATTGCCTTTTTTCACATCTCTCTGGGCTAGAAGTTGCACAAATGGCCTCAATGTATTGCTGTAATTTACAATTTAAAATTTAATGTGATAAGTGAGTTGTAGTATGTCAGTTAACTTATTTATGTCAAATTTTCAGTCCCACATTCTGTTTTTCTCATTTTTATTCTCAGTTTTGTGTCTATGTATCATTTAAATGATCCATTGTATGTTAACTCTGTTTTTCTTAAGATCCAGGACAAAAAGCCTGTTATGTCAAAACTAAAAGCTATGTAATGATACCTATAATACAGCAATTCTAAGCTGTTATCATTCTTTTTCTATACAGAATGTACAACGTGTCCTTGAGTCCACACTACAAGTCCAAGAACGATGAATATTTCCCATTTATCTGTTCGCCTGATGACAAGCATGGGATGTTACACTGCCATGATGTTCCACCTTACAAACATGGGGGGGAAACCTGCCCATTGGCTGCCCCCCACCATGTTTCAGCTCTGAATGAGTTAGTCCCTACGGGGGCTGCGGCCAGTGCCAACGCCTGTGTGAACTGGAACTTGTACTACAATGTCTGTCGCGCTGGGGACCACAACCCTCACTTGGGAGCTGTCAATTTTGATCACATCGCCAATGCCTGGTTAGCCATATTCCAGGTAAGAGGGGCTTTGATATGTGCAGAAATACATTTGGATGTGGACATGCGGAAGAAAAGCATGGAGAGCAGTCAGATGTCTGTGCACTTGTCAGACATGAACTTTATGGTTCTTGTGGGTTTTGTAGGATGGTGTGGGACTGACGTTCTGTCTGTCATCCTCTACTACCGGTCTATATGATTCAGCATCAAAGAGTCATAGCAAAATCTAGCTTTCCTCTGGCTGGAGAGAGCTCATTAAATGTTGTTAAAATTTTGCCACATAGTAATATTTTCTTTGCATCCCTCTCTGTCTCTCTCTTCCCCAGGTTGTCACGCTGGAAGGATGGACGGAGATCATGTTTTATGTTATGGATTGTTATTCCTTCTGGAGTTTCATATTTTTCATACTTGTCACCATTGTAAGTACCCACTTAGTTAACAACCTTATTATTTGACCCTCCTCTTCTCAAAACACTACCTCAAAATGATGTTTTGGTATTCTTCTAGACTGATCAATTTGGTCTGTAAAGCTGGTTAAATAACTTCATTGACATCTATGCAAATCCAACAACAGCAGCAAAATACACTGAGATTTGAGTTTTGGTCTAAAATATCATGGGTCTTGTTTATACAGACGAAGGACCAAACCAAACCTTTGCAGCATTTAATACGCATTGAACCAGTGAATCCCAAACTTTCACTGTAATCCTGGCCTGCTACAGTTTTTCTTTAAATAACCTGGCTTTTTTGGAGGAGAGAAAGCCATCTGTAGATTTGAGTTTTATGCTAAGCTCAACAGCAGATGGGAGTTAGGTCAGAAGATCCAGTTAAGTATGCCATTATATTAATAATGTTCTGAATGCTCTAAACTTATCAACTTGAGTAGGGCCATTTAGTTTCAGGATATGAAGCAATAATTGAAATATGCATTAATTGAAATATCATTTACACAGTCAGCAAAACTGTGATTTTAAAGCTACTCAAATAGAGTTATTGTAAACACTTGAACTGCAGTCCTGTTTAATGAACAACTAAACACTTTGCAGTGTTGGGTCTGAATTAAATTGAAGGCAGTAATCCTTGAAGAACAGTTTTGCAGTAAATAGCCACTCTTTACTTCCCCAACCAGATGGGCTCCTTTATCTTGATGAACGTGTGCGCAGTCGTCATCGCAGCCAAGTTCTCTGAGCGTATGGAAAGTGAGAAAGGAGAGCCTCAGGCCTACGCTGTGTTCATCACAAAACTCTGTGACAAGTTAACCTGCTGGCTGCAGATGATCTCGAGTAGATACAAGAGGTCAGAAAGTGTAAATGTACTATGTTGAAAGTAGCACTTAAAACACTTTGTTGAGTTTGTGGTCAGATTTGTAGTCTGCAGTGGCATGTGTGTAGAACCATGTAAGATTATGTCAAAAATATTTTTTCCAGAAAAGGTTTAAATTCATTTTGGATATTACTCTTGTTCAGCGTGCTTGCTTCTTCAGGTCTCACTGTGTCTTTGTGTCTGGAGCATTTTGGTACAACATCTTATGTTCTTAGCATGTAATCGTTTAGTTTGCATTAGAGACACAAATGAACTAATGCATTCAGAAGCAAACAAACACGCAACACACACTATCACACTGTCCTTTTACCAACAGATGTCGTAACAAGGTGCACCCAAAAGGCAGGGGCAACATGAAAAGGCCCTTATTGGTGAGTCTAGTCAGCACCTTTCTGCAGTACCACCAGCATCTGCATTGTTGCCTCAATAACGAGAGGTCACTTAACTGACTCCCCTATCTTTCATGCTCAGGACTGGATAACCATCAAGAAAACAGCTGAGAGGACTGTCAACAGTAAACTCTTTGACCGAGTGATCATGTTTACTGTTTCCCTCAGTATACTTACCATGGCCGTAGAGCACCACGGGGAGGTGAGGAGCAAAGTCTGCTTACTACTGTATCTGTCTACTTGAGACTTCTGTACCTTTCAGGTGTGTAAGGTGAATGATAGACCTGAGCAGCTGAGTTGTAAAGTTGTAGTTAGCTCTGGCTGAGAGCTGCCTCAGCCATTTCCTGTAATTCAGGAAATTCTTCAGGTGTACCACGCATGTAAAAGAAACCTGCATTTGGACTTAAGTATTTTGTCATGGTGGGGATGAAGAGAGATACTTTGCAAATTCTATCCTGATCTTACAACATTAGGAACCCCAACAGGAATACTAGAATGAGATAGAAACTACTTAATTTTCCTCTTCTTCCTTTATGTAAATATTCTTTCTTGCTTATTTTGTATTAATTGCTTGTCTTATGACCCTCCCCATCCTCTTTGCATTCTCACGTTCTCTTGCTTCTTCTGTTGTCCCCTCCCTCCATCTGGATCTCTCTGTCCTGTTTTTCTTCCTCTTGTTTTGTTTCTTCCCATCTTCTCTTCCTACAGCCTGAGGAGATGATCCATGTGTTACAGATCAGTAACCTCATCTTCGCCATTATATTTGGTGTGGAGGCGGTCTTAAAGCTGTTGGCTCTCACGTGGAAATACTTTACGGACCGACACAACGTCCTTGACTTTGTCATCGTTATCGTCAGGTAATATATTCCCATGCAGTCGGACTTTTGAGCTTCGCTTATTGCTTTGACTTGTAATATGTGCCACTATTGAAATTTTCATTATATCCATACTCCATTGGAGCATCCCATTTTGTGTTTTTGACCTTGGCACACAAAACCTGTTGCAGTATTAAGCTAAATTCCTTGTTTCTATCATATTGGAAGTGGATGACACTGACTCAGCAATGTCAGACGTCAGTGCTTGGAATGTAATGTATCCCAGCACTAGTAACTAGTATTAGTAACAGGCTGGATTTAAATAATACTAGCATCATATTACCTATAACTTCAAGATACAGCATATTAAATCAGACAGAAGTTGCAGACACAGTATTAAAATGTGTCTGTTTGTGTTGTTTTTTTTTTCAGTTTGTGGGAGCTAATTGTTAAAACTGATGGCAGGTTGTCAGTTCTGCGGGCATTTCGCCTGCTGCAGATTGTGAAGTTGGTTCACTTCTTCCCTTACCATGAGGGACAGCTGCAAGCGCTGAGTAGTACCATGAAAGAGGCAGCCCCACTCTGTGGATTACTGTTGTTAGTCATTTTCATTTTTAGGCAAGTAGACTATGCATACACAAAAATCTATTGTAGACATACGATATTGTAATGCTGCAGGAAAACCCAAATGCTTTTCTTTTACTATAATGATGATCACCTACAGGATGCAGACATTTCAGTGATTCTGACTGGATTTTCTTGTTTCTTTGCAGTGTACTGGGTATGCAGCTGTTTGGTTGTAAACTGAAGTTCAAGACACCAGACGGAGTCATCATCCCTGACCGAAAAAACTTTGACACCCTGCTCTGGTCCATGGTCACAGTGTTCCAGGTTAGTTTTTGACTTCACAATTTGTGCCACTGTCATTTTATTGCATCGTCATGCAAGTTGTGCCTCAATCTCTGTCTCTGTTACTCTCTTTTATTAAATATATCAATCCAGCTTCTGACTCAGGAGGACTGGAATCTGGTGCTATACAAAGCCATGGCTGCTACCTCCCCATGGGCCGCTCTCTACTTTATTGCGTTCAATATCTTAGGAAAACATGTTTTTCTCAATGTTCTTGTGGGCATAGTGGTTAAGAGCTTCCAGCCCAAGGTAAGGCCTTCTTTCTTAGTTTTCTCCAAGAGCTTGATTTTTTTAAACTTGACTGAAAAACAACGTGGCTTTTAAGTACGGCTTACTCAAACACTAACGAACACACCAATGGCTATTTCCTGTTGTTCCAGCGCTCCTCAAGTTCTGATCAAGTTTCTCACCATCTTCACAGACAGAAAACAAGAAAAATGTAAGTGCCTATGAGTCAGACTGTGAGCTAGTGCTTGGGTTGAGCAACTTTCCTACACTTACTTTTGCTCATCTCTATTTTATGTTGTTCCAGGACCCCTTAACCCCCGACCAAGACTGCTCTTTCTCTAGCCCTGGGCCCAGCAAATCCACTGCGATTAACTTAGCCCCCGAGGAAGACTCTGCACCTGTAGATTCCAATGAGGACAATGTAAGTTCCTAAGAGTGAAAGTTTTCAAAGTCGGGTTTGCGACTCAACTAAGAGTTAACCCTTGGTGAAGATTGACCAAGATTTACAACAATGTGAATAGGTGGTGTGATCAAAGCTGCTTTGGGAATTAACAAGTTTTCACTTTGCCTCTATTCTTAGCAACATTTAGCTAGTGTACCACACCTTTTCAGTGCTGCTCAGTGCTGCTGTATTCTTCAGAATCTTTTTTCATGCTTTGAATAAAGAGAGGTGGCTGATTTTTCACCCCTGCAGAGATCTTTGAACCTGATCCAGAAAGTGCGCCGCTGGTGCAAAGAGCATGAAGAGTGGTCATTCTACGTGTTGTCTCCAGAGAACAGGTGATTCTCATACACACTAAAAACACAACTAATTTCACTATCATTCTCTTAAATTCTGGTATCATTTGGCAATCTTAGTGTTTCATTCGGCCCAAAAGAAATGATTGGTTGGTCTAACTCGCTGCACATGAAAATGGCTTTACTGGGAAGCCTGAAAGGAGGGGGTGGCATTTTTTAGGTTGGATGATTTCAAAATCTAGTTGTCTCTTGCTCGTTTCTCCAACATTACTGACCTACTGCAGCTTTAATCCATCATTTTCTGCCAGGTATCAGGGTCCAGGATGCATTACATCTGATGATTATTTCTATCATTAGGAATTACTGTATATACTGCTGGGAACTAAAGACAAAATAAATAAATATGTAAATTCTTCACATCACGTGCTTTTCCATCATGCTGTCATACTCTGACCAGTAAGATGATAAAACAGGTATTAAAAGTAATCCTTTGTTTCACTGACTGTAGGTTCCGTATCTGTTGCCTTCATGTGATCTGTCACAAGATGTTTGAACGCACAATTCTGCTCTTGATTCTCCTGAACTGTGTCACCATTGCTTTGGAGATGCCTGGCTTAGACCCTAAAAGCATGGTGAGACACACATATACTGCGTGTAACCTACAATAACTGTTTCTGCGGACAGGGATATACTGTACAGTGAACCCTCACAGAGTTTTTGGACACACACACCTATCCAATCAAGCTGGATGTGATGTATTTAATAAAATAACTGATGAACTGTAATAGTAGTTTGATCAGATGTAATACAAAATTCACACAGGTTAAAAATGAATCTCACTCTGCCCTTTAGGAGCGATGCTTGCTGGATTTCTCTAGTGATCTATTCTCTGCCGTCTTCCTGGTAGAGATGCTTGTTAAGGTAAGCATCAGTTTTGTTTTTTAATTGTAGAGATTTCTTTTTACCTTAAAATCTATTTTATAGCTCAGATTTCAGATTCAGCTGATTTTCAGTGTTTTGAGGAATCTGTGATGTTTTCATTTTAAATTGGTGTATTGTTGCTTTAATACTAGGTTCTAGCTCTCGGTTTGATAATTGGAAAGAAGAGCTACTTCCGGTCTTCCTGGAATATCCTGGATGGTTTCTTGGCGATTCTGTCTTCAGCCCACTTCATTATCATTCTGACCTGTACAGCCGACGATCACATGCTGGCCATCCTGAAAGTTTTACGCCTAATACACATTTTTCAACCACTGAGGTACATCATTCATTTCTGTGTATATTTGATGTTTGTTTTGATGTTTGTTTGTGTTGATACCAGTTAACATCTTCATTTCCTGTTTGTGTGCAAGCATCCCATCTTATTTCATATTTCACATCATGTTTGTGTCTGTTTGTTTATGTTTTGTGTTTCAGGATGATCAATCAAGCTCCGAAACTGAAGCTGGCTGTTGATGCTCTGGTGGCCTCGGTTAAACCCATCAGGAACATCCTTCTCATTTGCTGTGCCTTCTTGTTTTTCTATGGCATTCTTGGGGTGCAGGTAAGTTCTCTCTCACACACTCACACACACACACACACACACACACACACACACACACACACACAACCACATAGTTTCTTTTACCCTGACTGACAATCAAGCTATAAAAAGGAACAATGTGATCCCTGGTCAGTTTTTAGTCAGGCACTCATAGTAAACGCCTCTGTTGCGAATGAACAGTGTAACAGTCTATTAGCTTTGATGCATTGAGATGATGTCAGGACAGTGATAAAATAACACTACAGACACTCTCTCTCTGTCTTTATCTCACACAAACACTGTAGTTGTTCAGAGGGAGGTTCTACTGCTGTGTGGGTGAGGACATAAGAAACATCACCAACAAGGCTGAATGCCTGGCGGCCAGCTACCTCTGGGTACGAAAGAAGTACAACTTTGACAACCTGCTTCAGGTACGGACTAACCCACCGAGAACACAGCAAAGGTTTTAGATTTTGTCATAAAAATCATGTTCAGCCAATCATGATCACGTGATCATGCTGATTGGCATGCTCATTATGTAAATTATGATGAAGATTTGAAACCAGCATTTCCAATTTCCCCTTACTCTCTACAGTAACACAGATAGTCAGATAATTACACTAGATGATGTATGCACTCACTGAGTGCTGTCTAGTTTCTTTTTAAGTTGGTTAAACAAAAGCACCATATGCATCTAACTGTAATGTAGCGTGTCTACGTATGGTTTTTAATACAAATTATGAATATTAATTAATATTAAGAAAAACGAAAAATTAAATTTCGTTTTTCGGGCACCACCGGAAATACGGTTTACCCAGGGTCTCCGGACTCCCTAGGTAACTTGCTAACTGGGTTTAATAATTACGTAATTATTCCAAGTGATTTGACTTTTGGACATCACACCTTGGTTTTAGCCTTACTGCTTGTTGTTTCTCCAGTCGGTTGGTGTTTGGCGGCCCCACGACTAGTCAGCGCTTGGGCCTTGGCGTCTTGGTACGCCAGGAACAGCTTTTTACTAGCAGGTTGTCCAGGGGGTCTGCCTCGGTCGGCTTATTGAAAAAAACTTACAGGGATAGGATGCTAACCTTTGCTCGGGTTGTGGGTTTGATTGTCCTTTATTACTGCTCCCGTAACTAACCACGTGGCTGGCCTTACAAACAAAAGAAAAAGATAAATTCAACAAACGTTTGCTGGAAGACAAAGAGAGCTTTAAAAATCTGCTGAAGAGCCGAAGTACAAGAGAAGAGAGCTAGTGCTGTTTTGTCTGTCTGGCCGCTTGGGGCGTGTCCCCAGGGGGCTTGGCTTCCGGTCTCCTTTTAATATGGTCCTAAAGGCTATATGCGCGTATTTTAATCAAATATCTTCCCACAATCAAACCTTTAATGTCAAACAGTTATACCGTTCTTAGTTTTAAGCATTTGATAAAAAAGAAAGGAAAGTTACTTAATCGTTGTAATATTAGAATGGTTACCAGTTAAACACATTTTCACGATTTCAGAATGAAAGAGACTTAACTCAATATTTCCTGGATAATATTGGCTGTTAAACATTTTGTACTTATATATATATATATATATATAAGCAAGTTACACGAACATGGCATCAGATTATGAACATTGAAATACAGAGTAATACATTAAACAGCAGAAGCGGCATTTCAGAATGATGGCATGTAATACTTAGTTTGTCCTCTTGGGGGACACTGGTTCCATGAGAGAACAATTGAAAGGTCAACTCCAGGTTTTGGTCAGCCTGTCTCTAGTGCCCCCCCCCCCTTCATCAGGGAGAGACAAAGGAGATTTTTTGGAATCTCATAATCGCATAAAATAAAAAAACACACTGGCTGATCCACTACAGTAATGAAGGTGCGTACTGGTGAAAGAAATGGTAGGACCTGGGGAAAAAAGTGTTGACTTACCACTTATTTCTCTGTTTCCCATTCAGGCTCTGATGAGCTTGTTTGTAATGTTCTCTAAAGATGGCTGGATGAACATCATGTATGATGGGCTGGATGCTGTGGGAGTGGACCAACAGGTATTTCTGCTAGTAAAGTAAATTATTGATGTGTTTACACTGTTATTTATACACAAGTTGTTTTGCCTTCTATTGACAGCAGTGCAATAAATGCGCCCTTGATGTCTCCTCTCTGCTCTTCTCCTCTCAGCCTGTTTTGAATCACAACGAATGGATGCTGTTCTACTTTATCACCTTCATGATTATAAGCTTCTTTCTGCTCGACATGTTTATTAGTGTAATGGTGGAGACCTTCCACCAGTGTCAGCAGAATCAAAAAAGTAGCGATGGAGAGTTACTTGAAGAGGGAGGAAAAGTCCAGTGCAACAGTAAGGAGAATGAAGGGGCTTGTTGGCGGTCTATTTTTCTGAGCATTGCCTTTCGCAGTCTAACAAACAAACGAGAAAGACTGGTTAGGTCAAGCAAACAGTGGCTGATCATATTGGCCAGGGAGATGCATGTATTCGGACTGGTTTCGACCAGTGGGTTTAACAGAGGTAAAAACAGCTGCCTGCTGCAGCTGGATGTAACGTTGATGAGATGATGATAGTGAACCAAAACAGTAAAGTGTGAACCATAAAACCAACGTTGAAATGCTTTGTAGACTTGAGATGACCTGCAGAATGGTGTGATAAGCCTCTTTGGGTTCATCACTTTGAGTGACTCCTTTTGCATCTTTTTGTAGCCATGCGATGTAATTGTTGATGTAATAATAATATTGATTAGAGCAGCTCTAAATGTTTTTAGTGTTTGTTATATGTTCCTTTTTCTGTGTGTACATCTGAATGCATCTTTGTGTGTGTGTGTGTGTGTGTGTGTGTGTGTGTGTGTGTGTGTGTGTGTTCCAGATCCTGCAGCTACAGATTCTCCGCGTAGCAGCAGCAACTCGGACCACTTCATGTCTGTCGTTATTATCAGCAATGTTGTGATGATGGGTCTCCAACATTACAATCAACCTCCGGTAATGCGCACGCACACACACACACACACACACACACACACACACACACACACACACACAATCACTCTCAAAAAATGTATTTGCATTTGCATTGACTCTGAGGCAATAGAATAAACCTTTTGTGTGTCTGCTCAGTATATAGGGAGGATTACACAGTATTACTTCTGTTTGGTCACCTTCATCATGTTTATTGAAGTCATGAAGAACCTTGTGCAGTTGGGCATAAGGGAGTTCATAAAAATGAGGTGACACAGTACAATGAGCAAGAAATTAGCTTCTCTTACTTGCATTTGTGTGTAAGCGCCTGAAAAGTGTTCAATGACTTTTGTGTGTGTTTAGTTGGAATCTGCTGGACGTTGCTGTACTCGTGGTTTCCATCGTCAGCATTGTTTTGCACCAGATAAATATGGCAGACATAGTTCCCATTAATCCCAGCATCCTGGGAGTATGCAGAATACTCAGAGTAGTACCAGGTACTATACACACACTGAAAGCGTAATACTAAACGTATCTTTGGGTGACAAATATAAGTTATCTGTGACAACTCTTGTGTCTCTCTTCAGTCCTGAAGGTCAGAAAGATACGAATTCTGCTAAAAACCATCATAAAGACTCTTTCACAGGTAAACACAGACAATGAGGGATTTATTTAGTTTTTTGTCTAAATAAATCAATATAAATTATTTGGTTTTGCACAGGGATAACCTTGCTCTTGCTGCATTTTGTGCTTGATGTTTACCCACATTACAGTATGAAGAATCTGTCCCTGAGGTATCTGTTTGTGTGCTGTTTACACACTAGGAACCCAGCGACAGTGCTGTGCTCGCCAGTCAGTTTTATTTTTAAATTTGCATGTTAATAAAAACTAATCACATCAGATAGGGCCTAATTTTTGGCCGTCATAAAACTCAAGTTGGCTGTACAGCCGGATTAAGTGATCACTGATCAATTAAAGGGATACAATCCTTTTAAGCTCAAAAGAAGGAGGAAGTGTGTAATCATAGCCTGTCTCAAATAAAGTAGTTCCTTTTAGTTGAGGTACAAAATGGGCCCGGCCCGTGGTTGAGAATTGAGAGTATCTACATGTTAGTGTTTGTTGTGCAGCAGATCTAACACTGATTTTGATTCCAGGTTGGGAATATTTGTGTGATCTTCATGTTGTCATTTGGTATATACGCTGCGGTGGGAGTGGAGCTCTATGGCAAGCTACGTAAGTTACACTACTAGCAGAACACACCTTCACACGGGGTTACTGCAAAGGATCATGGTTACAGAGCTGATCCCAGATTTGCCCAGTATCCACATTGTTGACAAGGAAAGCCAGAAACCCTTTAGCTAATCCTCAAGGAGAGTCAGCCTCAGGAGGCAGCCTAGTAATAATAATAATAAATTTTATTTATAATGCACTTTACATTTCAACGAAATCTCAAAGTGCTACAGTAGCACAGTTCCCAAAATATAACAAAATCAACAAATAGCAATAAAACACCACAAAAATAAAATTAAAATCATGAGTGTTGAAAGGCCTTTTGAAATAGGAATGTCTTTAGGACCTTCTTAAAAACCTCCACAGTTTGCGGGGCCCTTTGGGTCTCTGTGAGGGCATTCCAGAGCCGTGGGGCGACTGCCTGGAAGGCCCTGTCTCCCATAGTGGAGAGTTTAGTCCTTGGTTGGTGCAGGCAGTAGGTAGAGGTGGAGGAGCGGAGGTTTCGTGAGGCGGTGTGTGGGGTGAGGAGTTCACTGAGGAAGGCAGGGGGCAGTTCCATGTATGCACTGATGGGTGAGGAGACAGATTTTGTACTGGATTCTGTGTTGAATGGGCAGTTTTTTGCACCTCCTTGTCAGGACTCGGGCAGCGCATTTCTGAATATGCTGGAGCTTTTGCAGGCTCCTGCTAGGGATCTCGACGAGGAGGGCATTACAGTAGTCCAACCCGGAGGAGATAAAGGCATGGATCAACTTCTAATCATCCGGTTGGGAGAGGGAGGGGCAGAGTTTGGCGATGTTTTTGAGGTGGAGGAAGGAGATCTTACAAAGGTGGCGGATGTGGGTGTCAAATGTGAGATTTGAGTCAAGTCTGACTCCGAGGTTTGTAACAGAGGTAGACGGGGCAATGTGATGACCAAAAATGGGTATTCTGCTGAGGGAGGAGGACTGGGTTTGGTGTGGGGTACCGATCAGGATGACTTCGGTTTTGCTGCTATTTAATTCAAGAAAGTTGTCAGACATCCATGCCCTTATCTCCTCCAGGCAAACCTGAAGTGCAGATGGCAGAGCTGAGGGGAGTGTGGAGTATACATTTTTATGTATAATTGTGTATCGTCTGCGTAACAGTGGAATGAAACTTTGTGTTTATGGATGATGTGACCAAAGGGTAGTAAGTAGATGGTGAAAAGGGTCAGACCGAGGACGCACACTTGGCACTCCACAGCTGACTGTGTGGGGTGATGATTGGGACTGTCCTAGAGCCACATACTCCGTCCTTACCTGTGAGGTAAGACTGGAACCAGCTTAGTGTGGTCCCAGAGAGTCCTACCACAGACTGGAGACGGTGGAGCAAGATGTTGTGATCCACGGTGTCAAAGGCGGCCGACAGGTCCAGCAGAAGGAGGAGAGATGGTGAGCCCAGTCTGCAATCATAAGTAGGTCATTCATGACGCGGACCAGGGCTGTCTCCGTGCTGTGTGCTGCTCGAAAACCAGACTGAAATTTTTCGTATATGTTATGGATGTGAAGGTGATTGTGGAGTTGGGCTGGAACAACTTTTTCCAAGACTTTAGACAAAAACGGCAGGTTTGAAATGGGTCTGTAATGAGCCAGGATTTCGGGGTCAAGTGACGGTATTTGAAGATGGGGGCGGATAACTGCAGTTTTGAGAGCTGGAGGAACCTGACCGGATTTGAGTGACTGGTTGAGGATTGCTGTGATCAGTGGACTGATGGCTGTAATGTTGGATTTTAATAATGGTGTGGGGAGAGGGTCCAGTGAGCATGTGGAGGTTCTCATGCACTTTGTGATCCTCTCCACCTCTGTCTGAGAAATGCGTGAAAAGACAGAAAATGTGTTGAATGGGTTTGTGAGACTGATTTTTGGAGGAAGGTGAAACTCTTCTACTCTTATGCCACACTATCAGTATGTTAAAATAAGAAAGTGACTCAAACACATAAGGATACTGAAGGATTTTAATTGGTTGAAGCCAACATGTCCACTGTGCACTGAAGTCAATATCTGTATGTCTGTGCTGTGTGCCTCTGTGTTTATCAGAATGCAGTGATGACCACCCGTGCCTGGGTTTACATGATGAAGCCAACTTCAGACATTTTGGGGTGGCCCTGATCACACTGTACGGCCTATGCACCGGAGACAACTGGAACGTGATTATGAAAGTATGTACTCACTCCCTCATGACACACAAGTTCTATACATACGGATCCCCCAACCACTGCCCCCCCTGGCAACTTCCAATTAATTAATTTCAGGAGTGTTTAGTCAGTGGACAACAAGTCAGCTAAACAATTTGTCTACAATTCAACATATATGAAGTACATATATGAATAATGAATAATTACATTTGATTAAAATGGAGCAGTTCTTTCAATGAAACTTCTCAGGGAATCATTTGGGGAATCGTTAGGAAATTACAGACCCATAAAACAAAGCATTACAATGATGTTGTATCCTAACTTTTGCGCTACCGTTTAGTTTCCAATTGTCAGTTTATTATAATTTCTGTGGTTTTGAAGTAAGAATGATTTTGTAATGTTGTCTCCAGTCTGTGTGCCAGTCCCTCTTCCTTTCTGAATCTTGCTCTGTGTCTCTCAAGGACACACTAAGAGAATGTCATCCTGATGAGCACGGCTGTATGAGATACCTTTCCTGGGTCTCTCCGTTGTACCTCATCAGTTTCGTGGTTATGGCTCAGTTTGTGCTGGTGAACCTGGTGGTCGCATCGATCATGCAAGCGCTGGAGGACACCAAAGAGGTACAGTTGCAGTACATACATCCGTTCTTTGGTTAGAACAGAAGGACTGTGCTGTGGGAGGAAACATGACAAGAACAAAATAATAATAAACAAAGCTCTGATTTCTAACTTTGACATTGTCGTACCAATGGAAGAAGAATATTTGTATATCTCACAACAAACCTACTGACTCTGCTGTCTTCTCCCAAAGGAGGAAGGCCGGCTGTCTCCAGGGGAGAGCGAAAGACCAAGCTCCAGCCACGTCAACGCAGAATAAATTGCAGAATGTTTTTATCAATAGTTATTTAATAGTTATTTTAATTTCCCAAAAGGTTCAACTATTCCTTAAACTAAAATACAGGATGAGATTAAAGTTCAGTCATCCAATGATGTTCATTTAAAAATTACTTTTTAACCTCCTTATCTGTGCAATAATGGATGTTTGCTTTGTAATAAAATGAATATTTAGCTTTTTAGACTGAAGCACATTTTGTTACACAAAGATCAGACACACTCAGCTGATGTGCTACTAGGTGCAAACAAGACAAAGAGACTTTTTGGGGCAACTGTAATCATTGCCTGAATAGTTTTCTCTGGTTTAAATGTCACAAGGAGCCTACCACCTCGTCTGCCTGATGCATCACGAGCTTACAGTTTAAAGATGATGACGAACGAGAGAACAACCTTTCCCTCGATTTAAATGGAGTCACCATTTGCTCAGACTGAAGAGGTTCCTGTCGCTGAGCCAGATCAGCTGAACTACTGTAAACCAGATCCATGTCTCCTCCTGGGGGACTGCAGTGTGAAAGGGAGAGCTTGTGTCTCGCAAATGTGCAAAAACATTTGAACAAGTCAAAGACCCGTGTAGGTCAGAGTCCAGTCTGAACGACAGACCGTCCTCATCACAACATCCCAAACCCCGTCCTCCTCAGTGTTTCTAATTGAGTGCCTTTAATCTGCAAGACAAAGAAGTTGTTATCAGTCAGGAGGGTCACGCTCGATCATACTCGAATACCTACACGTAAAAGAATAGTTCAACATTTCGGGAAAGCTCATTGGCTTGCTTGCCAAGAGTTGCACGTGAAGACTGATACCACACTCATATCTGTAGACTAACATGAAGCTACATCCAGCAGCAGGTTAGCTTAACTAACGAAGACAGGAAAACAGCTTGCTAAACTCATTAATTAAATTATTTATAACCTCCTGGAAGTCACTGCTCCCAGTTAAAACACAGTCCGCTATATAACTCAAAGAGTAAACCCACAAATTGTTGTTTTTACACTTTGGTTTTGTACAGATTAAACAAACAGGCTGTGAATGTGTAAATTTGTGAGCTTTAAAAATTTTGTCACGTTTGGACGGAGTGAGGCTAGCCGTTTCCCCCTCGACTTTATGCTAAGCCAAGCAAGTAGTATCGTTTTTCACATGCATCATATCAACCTTCCTACTATGCCTTTAGCTGAAAGAGTTTAAAGCAGAATAATATTAAGTAAACAAACAATTCAGACAGAAAAAGGAGGAAGAAAATTACCTTTATCTTGTGGATCATCTTTAATCTTGCAGCAGCATCTAAACAAGAACCTTGCAGATAAAAACAACCAACATCAGAAGTTTTACACAACCTCAGGTTACTAAAATATTATCACCGTGTATTTCATGTTACCTGCGACTGATCGATCACCAGCCAGCGCTCGGTGCTCGTCTGCATGTCCTGTCCGCTCAGAGGCTCCCGCAGTCGGATCTTCACCAACACGACCTCCTGTGGCCTTACGCCCGTCCATCACCTGTCATGAGAGACACGAGGATCTAAGTTACGGATGTTTACAGGCACATAAGTCATCAGTGAGCATCTTAGAGAACAAGACTTGTTTCTGTGGACGTTGTCAGGATCAAACTCAGCAACAAACTTCCTTCCTGATCTTTCCTCTCTCTCGATCGGCTTAGTTTTCGATGTAAAAGGCGACTCACCTCTACGATCTCTCTGACTTCGCTCTGTGACTCCAGTTTGTCCAGCTTTACAAGGGCCGTCCCGATTGGCTTGTCGCTCCGCAAGAAACCGCTGTGAGACGACACATCGACAGCATCACTGCCACAGTCTGAACACGACAACACTGAAGCTTACTTTCATCTACTCTGACATGAATGCAGTTGTGAGAAGAGAAAGAGAGAGAGTGAGCGAGAGACAGATGCAGTCCCCTCTTAAAGTATTGTTACGGTAAGGTAAATAGGCAAATTCCTTTGTTTTTCACTGAAGATATTTGGATTTAAGATCAAAAGGTGAGTACGAGACAAGAATTCAGGATTTCAGCTCTCATTTCTTGGTATTTACATCTAGATGCTTTAAACACCTCAGGACATACCACCCTTTGTTTGATTCCACCCATTTTTCAAGGGAGCAAAACTATTGGAACATGTGACTGTCAGATGTTTCTTGTTGCCCAGGTGTTGCCTTTTAGGTTGATTGTCCAAACATTAAATAGCTCTGCATGACTGGTTCAAACCTATAAAGACTGTGTTTCCTGTTAAAGAGGATAAACCAACACGAAGACCAGAGAGCTGTCTATGGGAGAAAAGCAAGCCACTGTCAAGCGGAGAGATGAAGGAAAATCGACCAGAGCCATTGGACAAACATTGGGCATAGCAAGCACAACAATTTGTAACGTCCTGAAAAAGAAAGAAACTACTGGTGTACTGAGCAACAGACGTCGAACAGGTCGGCCAAGGAAAACAACAGTAGTTGATGACAGAAATATGGTGAGAGCTGTAAAGAAACCCCCAAAACATCAGTAAGTGACATCAGCAACGACCTCCACAGTGCAGGGGTGAAGGTATCACAATCCACTGTTGGAAGAAGACTCGGAGCAGAAATCTAGAGGCCACACCACAAGATGCAAACCACTCATCAGCAGGAAGGATCGGAAGAACAGATTGATATTTGCAATGAAGTACAGAGATGAGCTGCAAAAGTTCAGGAACACAATCTTATGGACTGATGAGACCAAGATTAATCTCTACTAAAGTGTGGAGAAAGAAAGGAACTGCTTATGATCCGAAGCATACAAGCTCATCTGTGAAACATGGAGGAGGTGATGTCATGGCTTGGGCGTGCATGGCTGCTTCTGGAACAGGTTCATTAATATTTATTGATGATGGAACTGATGATGGTCGCAGCAGAATGAATTCAGAAGTGGACAGAAACATCTTGTCTGCCAATTTACGGAGAAATGCATTGAAACTAATGGGGAGGAAGTTTGTCATGCAGCAGTTTACAATGAGCCAAAGCACACTGCCAACAAAACAAAGGACTTCATCAGGAGGCAGTTATAGCAAGGAAGGGCTATGCCATCAAATATTAAATGTTATTTGTTCTATTACTTTTGCTCACCTAACAATGCTGTCTAATACAAACGGTGATATGTCCTGAATTGTTTAACACATCTAGATGTGAATACCAGGAAATGAAAGCTGAAATTCTGAACTCTTGTCTCATACACATATGTATAGATAGGCATAGAGAGAAGGATTCATACATACACAAGAAGCTTTGACTTCTGACATTTGAGTCACACACTCCAAAAATACCATCACATTCACCGTTTCCGGTCCTTCTGCTGTTGTCGATGACCAAACTACTAGCTAAGTGAGGATGTTGCCCTGCGGCGTGAGCAGCTTTCTGTGACTCACCCTTTGTGCAGCAGCTCCAGTTTGAGGCCTTTAGACATCACCACCCTCCTGAAGCCGCGGTGGTTCCGGTTGATTGACAGGGTGAAACTCTGGTTATATTCTGGTGAAAAGAGAGCACAGATGGAGAAGCTGCCTTCTGAGACCTTACACATACAGTATTTCACACAAATAAACCATAAAAACGGTTCATCCATATTAACCTTCATTTATTTGCACAGCTGCAACATTTCCACATTTAGTCAATACTTCCACCTTCTTTGTTTTGAAACAGTGAGCAGCTCTTTTCATTCTAAAAAACTCTAAATTTTTATATCATATTTAGCATTCTTGACTTTTGCAAAATTTGTTTTTCTTCTTTTCTCTTACAATGTTTTTGTTATTGTGACTGTTGTCAACCAAATCTAATTCTCCATATACTGTATTCTTAAGACAGAAAACATCTTCACAATGATTTATTTTTATCTTGACTATTTTGTAATAAAATCACTCCTAAACGTAAATGTGTCTTAGAAAATAATCCCAAAAATAACAAGATATAAAATGGAAAAAAAAACATTTACAATAATTGGTGTAGCTGCAGCCGGCAGTAGCAAAATATGGCTGCAACTTAATCCTTGCGGGCAGGTGCGCCCTGTCAAAGTACGTAGAGCAAAGTAGTGCTTAGTAGTAGTTTTTGCCACTGACAGGCTCAGATTGTTATTATAAGTGTCTGACAACATTGTGGGAAAGATCCCTTCAGAGGTAGACCTTTTTGTTTAACCAGAAACAGTCACTTTATCGCTCTCGATATTAAAGCTACCAGACTCCATGGATACAAACAGTACTTTTATCTCGCAGAACACAGGTTGCTCTACTGCTGCCCCGGTCAGTTTATTTATTGTGTGACTTTAGAGCTTTAAAAGGGTTAAAACACCAAAGTCACAAAATAACACAAAGTATCAGTTTGAGGAAGCAGTAGACCAGAGAGTCTGGGAGCTTTGATCTCGAGAGAGATATAGCAACTGTTTCTGGTTAAACAAAAATGATCTTAGGTCTACCTCTGTAGGGATCTTTCCACAACATTGTCAGACACTAGTAATAACAATCTGAGCCTGTCAATAGCAAAAAAAATAAACGCTTTAGCGGATGAATTTTAACATTAGAGCAATTGCCTTCAAGGATTACGCTGCAGCTGTTTCTACTGACTGCTACGCGCTCACTCAAGACTGGACCAATTTCAAAGAATCTTGTCCTAATTACACACATAGACCCAAAAACATGTGAAAATTAGGTTGAAAAAGGTCCAGGTTAAAGATATCAAAGTTACTCTTCAGTGGATTGACATCATTTATGAAGAGTTTTGTGTCTTGATTGTTTAGACAAATGAAAATAAAATATCCACAAATGCCAATAAAATGATGCAAACACATGACAATGTACATGTCTCACCTGGGGAGTTAGTGTTCTTGATGACCGCTGTTTTGTGTTTCTGCGGCTGCTCCTGGTGGCAACAAAACAGACACACTTTTAAAGGAGTAAAGTCACCTGTATGAATCGTCTCAGCAGCCTGCGGTGGCTGTGAAGAGCTGGTAGAGTGAATCTCTTACCGTGCTGGGGTAGGGGAAGTCAAACTTGACGAAGGCATCTAGGTCATTTGTTTGGATTCCTGCGAGAAAGTTTATCACAAAGCATCAACCAGTGTGTGCTTTTTCTTTTCAAACCAGACCTTAAATATTTGACTGAATTCATTATGGCCTTAATGACCTGAAGCTAGGTCTGTTTAAGACATAAGATTTAAGGTTTAATTTTTCCCCTGAACCACAACAAACTTGAATTTAGTATAAAACGTGACTTTTCAGTGTTTTCAGAACCATTGTTCTAGTACTAACAGACCTACTGTACTGTATAAAAGGACTGATGGGTGAAGATTTTTGTTTTTACCACTAGGAGCTGGAAGATTCATCCCTTTGACAATAGTAACAACCATGTCAGTGCTGCTCAGCTCTGGAAATATCCTGAAAGGTAGGGAAAGAAAAAAGTAATAAGTATTAATAATTAGGTAGACCTGCAAAATCTGATGCAATCCAATACAACAGCTTAGCCATGGTCAGTTCTGATTTACACTGTCAGAGAGGTATTAATGAAACTATTGATCCAACTCTGTTTCTCAGCAGGGTTTCAGACTGATCTGCCGTAAAACAACACAGGGTGCTGCGTTAGTGGGGGAGCGTTGTTAAAGTTACCAGTGAGACGAGACAAGAGAGAGATCTCTCTCTCTCTCTCTCTCTCTCTCTCTCTCTCTCTCTCTCTCTCTCTCTCTCTCTCTCTCAAAATGACGTCCATAAAAAGTGCTTTTTTTTTCCACCGAAAGGCTCATACTGTTATACGAGATGTCTAACAACATTATGAAGGGTGTCAACAAAAACGAAGGGTGTCCCTGGGAGTCACTTGTAGGGATTCTTTCCAATGTTGATGAAGCAGAAAGATTAAAGAGTTTAGCTAACTGTGCACTTTTGCAGTATAATGTAAGAAACATGTGCCCACCTGACAGTGTGAAATGATCTCTCCTCAAAGTGATGTTTAGGGGGAGGAAGACCTCTGGACTGAGCCAGCTTCAGGACCTCCAGACTTTTCTTACAACTCTCCGCCATCTTCTCAAACCTGGAGCACACACAAAAATCAGGATTTGACTAATCAGGTTTACAGTATAATGAAATACACAAATAGAAAGAAAATACATGAACTTGTTGTTTTCTGATAACAACTCTTTGGGCTCTGGTATCACATTTCTGTCTGTTCTGAGTGTACGAGTTTGTACGTTACTGTTAACAAAATAAAAAACTGTTTACTGCTTACTTTGTTGTTTCAGTGACGTTCCCCAGGTGTGTGAATTGCTTGGAGTGAGTGATGCATTTCTAAAAGGAGGAAAGCCAGAAGAAATCTCAGATATATGTTTGTTTTCACAGCAAGAAAAGAACAGCGCAGAGAAACCAGACAGGGAATATGGAAAAAATATTATTTATTTATTTTTGGCATCAGGAGGAGAGCTGAAAATGATGATGGGAATTCTTCTCTTTGAAGTAGGGATGCAGCCACTGAAATTAATCGGCCTCGGAAAGACTGAACACATTTTACCGAACAATTACGTTGACATGTCAGCAGTGTGGAAGCACTTTAAAGTGTCTGAGAAAGACGCTGTTTGCAGACACTATTCTGCTGAATTGTCTCCTAGCACATCCACTCCATCTGGGTCGAACTTGATGAATTTTGGGTCGAACTTGATGAATTTAGCGCGAGAAGACACATGTGACAACGTTCAAAATAAGGTGTCTATACAGGATGGAAATAAGATTAATTGGATTAAAGTAATAAAAAAGGGACTTGATATCAGTATCAGTATCTGTTGTTATTTTGTAAACCCTGATAAGGTTGTAATCCATGCAGGAACATATACAAAAAAAAATATATATACATAAAAAATACATCTTGTTTCTATTCTAGGTCTACTTTTAGTGCTAGTTTGTTACAATGACAGCATTAAAAAAATGAAGATGATAAACTTATTTATCCTGATAACATGTCCTAATAAAACATGATGCTCTGGTTGGACACTTTTGAATCAACATTTTCATTTTTATATATTTCTACAAAGTCTCTACAACAGTTTTACCTCATGCTGCTCTTTGAGGATCTTGACCAGTTGTGTGTAAACCTGCTCTGCTTTCTCTGAGATCTGAACTTCACTGTGATGAATCAGGATGAAGTCTCCGTCTTCGTCACCAGGGGGCGACGGCACCTACAGGTACAGCACACAGAGGATCAGCCACAGCTGGGATTACCAATATACAATATCTCCACCATGATTCTACGATTTTGTCCCAATTAGGCGATTTAAGTGACAGTGGTAAAAATGCACCTTTAGATAGCTCAGAACATGTAATATCAGAAATAATACAGGTAAATATTTTGTGCCCTCAGCGGGTGACACACATTGACTTATTCTAGGGGTGGAAAATTAATCAGAAGAAAATCTTAATTGAGACAATGTCCCACATGCAAGACAGAAATACAATGTTATAATGTGAGGACATGTTTATTTCCTCTGGCTGGTTCAGTTAGGGGTTCCCTCCTGTCAAATTGTGTCAGATTTTGGATCTTCTCAGACCAAGATGGCTCTGAGTGACGTCGACCATGCTCATTTTGCTGAGGCAGGCTGCACCTCTGCTTCTGGCTTGGTCTATAATTCTGGGAGGTGATGCAGGTTGATGCAGGTGTTTCAAGAGCAGGAGCTCGTTTTGGCTCCACCTGTAGGGAATTGATGCTGAGAGTGAGGACACCATGGGGCTCAGAATGCCTCGTCATGGTGAGTCTCTGCTTTTCAAATCCTTTTGTAGCTAACTCACGTAGCTGTCGACTGGTTTGGGTGCGTGGGCAGGCTGCCACACCCAGATGATGACTGGTAGTGGGGTGGAGGTTTTGGATAAAAAGATATTTGAAGTTTAACTCTTCCTCCATATCTGGCTCTTTTTGACACCAAAGTACGCTTGTCTGAGTCGGTTGTAGTACTGCTGAGGAGGTTCTGGCCTCCCTTGCTTTACAGCAAGTGCAGCTGTTAGACCTGATTGTGCTGTCAAGTCAGAATATTCCTCTACCAGTGCCTGGCAGAGCGAGTCATAATCTTGCCTGACATGCCTGGGCTGTCACCTTGATCAGGTAAATCTTGTCGTCAGTGGTGGCAGCAGGGAATTTCCGCAAGTAGTATTCAATATCTTTTAGATAGATACTGGTCTCATTTGAGCCTGTAGACTCAGGCTCGAAGCGTGTTATGTGGCAAGCGATTTTGTCTCAGTCCCTGTCAGAGGGGCTTAAGTCATGGTCAGCAGTTGGCGGCGGATGCAGCCGGGGGGAGTAAGCCGTCTTCACCTGAGTAGGTGGAGTGCTATTCACCTGTCGCTCTGTCATATGATCCTGTGGGATCAGTTGTGGGAGTGACCATCCTCCTGAGGCTGGCAAAGGGGAGCAAGCCTTGTCTCTCTCTGGTGGGAGTGTTTTGTAGGAGGGAGTATGTTGGGCCGTCTCACATGAGAGCTGGAACTCTCTTCTGGTATCAGCCAACTCCTCCTCCTTGTTTTCCTGCTGTAGCGGGGATTGGGTTACTCTGTCCCTATCCTCTAGCTGTCTTCGCATTTCTTGCATGCGTTTTTGGTCAGCTTCTCTAAGTTTGCTGTAAACCTTGACTCGTAATTTTAGCTCTTTAATTTCCCCCACTGCTTGTCTAAGGAGGGTTTCTGATTGGCCAAGGGATTCAGTTGTGTCTTTAAATTTATTTTTAGTCCACTCTAACTCCTGTTCTTGCTGAAAGAGTGAGTGTTCAAGCTGATTGGTCTTTTCCTGCAGCTCAATTTTCTCCTCATCGACTCCACCCTCCTGTGGGAGGTGGCAAGGAGCTTGTAGGTCAGTGATGCGTTCTTCCGCTTCACTTAGCGACTGCCTGGTGCTTTCCAGCTGCTGTTCAAGCTGGTGCGTGTGCTTAGACTGGGCAGACATTACAATAGCTAGTTTTCCTAGCATCTGGGACAAGGCTTTGTCCTTTGAGGAAGTGGCTAGAGCGGTTGTTACCAGTTCTGCAAAAATTGTTTCAAGGTTCACCGCATCGGTGCCTTGTAGTTGGCTTGAGTAGCCAGGTATCAAGGTCTCAGTCATGTGGGCCAAGATGGAGTCAAAGTGTTCCAGTGGGTCGCCCCACTGGCTGCCACTAAGCGTGGGTCTGCCATGTTCAAAGGCAGGTACTCAAGCGGTTTGGTTAAGGACTTTGGTGTGAGTCCAAATCAGACAACAAACAAGTGTATCAACTCAGAGGATATGCATAAAAATACAAAAATAAATGGGTGTTGCTTCTATAGCTTCCTGGAGCTGTTGATGTTCCGTTAAGTTAATTTGGAAGGTTGGAATCTGAAGAACAGAAGGATCAAAATCAAATCTATGGACTCAGTGATACAATTTGCTTTAACAAAATCAGAAGTGGACTACAGGTGTTAGCTGGTACAGCAAACCTGAGCCAGTCAGTTAAACAGAGTTTCAGCTAGTGTGTTTACTAGTTGAGAAAAAGGAATGTCAGGTTGGGGAAAGCTGACTATCAAGTCAGACTTAAATGACCAAACTGAAAATTCAAATTTAGGATGAAAGCAAAAATAGGAAAAATGAAATTAACTCTCACTTGGGATTAAAGTTAAATGCTATAGATCAAATCAAAGTTCATGTTACAACTAGCTTGACAATCAAAGCTCAAAGCTGTAGGTAGTTTTAATAATTATACAATTATTACTAGTGATCAGTTAGTTAATAATCGCTCAATTATCTTAAATCAGTCAGTCAGTCTCATATCTAGGGTCAATTCTCTTGGCAGGAACTAGAAATAGGCAACACACACAGCTCTTGATTATATTACAGTGAATTTATTCTCTAACTAAGGTGATAAAAAGATGGTTGGATACAGGGAACATAAGCATTTGCTGAACAATGAGCCTGGAGGTTCGATTGTGGGAAGCATTTGACTCGGGGTTGACGCGGGTGGGGGGCCCACAAGCCCCTCGCCCAGCCCGGGGAGAGCCACCCTGGTAGGGTAAAGTGGCGCCCAGAGGCCTAGACCTCTAGGGCTTTGGGCAGTGTTTATCGGTAAAAACACTCTGTCATATTTTCGAGCGAGTGAAATTTTGACTTGTTTTTACCCATAAACACTGCCGAAGCCCTAGAGGTCTAGGGCATAGACATCCAGCTGGGGAGGGGGCAGCTTCCCTGGAAGCCTGCCCAGCCAGGGCTCCTTGCTCTGGGCCACACACATCCAGCTGGGGAGGGGGCGGCTTCCCTGGATGTCTGCCCAGCCAGGCCTCCATGCTCTGGGCCACACACATCCAGCTGGGGAGGGGGCGGCTTCCCTGGATGCCTGCCCAGCCAGGGCTCCATGATCTGGGCCACAGACATCCAGCTGGGGAGGGGGCTGCTTCCCTGGAAGCCTGCCCAGCCAGGCCTCCATGCTCTGGGCCACACACATCCAGCTGGGGAGGGGGCTGCTTCCCTGGATGCCTGCCCAGGGAAGGCTTCAGGATCTAGGCTATATATTGCCCTATCACTGAAGTAAATGTGATCCTGTTGAAGAGAGAGCCAGGCCTATGAGTCAGTAGCAATTCTGCCCTCTTCGGTGAGACTTAAAAATGCATCACCTGGGGAGAGGTTTACCCTGTACTCACCTGAAAATGTAAGAAGCTTCCATGTTGTCTTTGAATTCTGGGCCTGGGCTTACAGTACAGAGGAAGAGCTATGCTTTAAATGTGTGTGTCATTAACCATATATGTGAAAATGCTGGGCAGAAACAAGAACATAGCAAAAACTTTAAGAAATCTGACCTCTGACCCCGGGCGGACAGGCATGCCAAATTGAGTCTGTCCTGGTGTATGTGGAGTCATCCAGTAGAGTCATCAGTCCTACTTGAAATTCAACCCCGAGTCCAACGGTGCAAACCGTTTGGCTCTAGCACCTTCCTATCCTATGGCATTTACATGTTTTAATTAATTTACCCTGGTCTCCTAGAGCAGAAATAATGACTTAAATGAAAGCTGGCTGAATCAGAGTGTCACACTCTCATTCTCAGCCTGTGGACAGATGCAAATGCCCCCCTCCCCCCACAGGCAGCTGTAGGACAGCTATGACTGTCTGCAGAGTTGCCTGTGCACAGGGTCTATTATACTCTGATCACATGTGATACAAAGGAAATTCAGCCAAAATCAACAAGTTAGTGTGTAGGTAGCTCTTTAGTGTTAGCAGGTTTAAAAATAGGTGTTAGAATATTTCTCCTCAACTTCCACGCTACGTTCGGTTACCTAACAACAGACATTGTTGAGTTTTTCAGTCTCAGAACAAGAATTTTCCAAGAAATGATCAGCTGTTACAGTGCTTATAATCGAATTATATCAATCATATTCAGCCTTATAGAGAACTTACAGCAGAGTCCTCCTCTGCGAGGGAAAATGTTGCACTCTGCTTTGTGGACGCTGTCAGTTCACTGACCCACATTCGGATTCGTCCCTCAACATGTGTCTTGTTGACCCAATCTGAAGCCTGGAAAACAAATAAAGAACACAGTGGGGATTAATGACATGACTACAGGGTTTCCTCAGTGTGTATAAAGTCAAAGTACTTACTGTAAATGCCCTCACTGCTTCTGGTCGCTGGAAGTATCTCAGGACCAGGATGGCTTCGCAGAAGTAACGGAACAGCGTCCTTTGGTCTTCTTCCACATGCTGCTGATCCAGGAGCCTCCCGCGGATGTCCAGCATGTCCATCTGTGACACTCTGAGGACTCTCTGGCAGTCTTGGAGAGTCGGCTGAGCAGGTCTCGAATGATTTGATGAAACAAAAAACAAATAAGGTTGTTTCTGTGCCTGGCAGCGTTCCAAGATTTAAATTTAATGACTCTGCATTAAATTAAAAGTAATACTAGTGAATAACAACTCACTTTTTGTTGCAAGTTTCAACTGCAGCGCCTGGTGGTCTGTGACTGGATTCAGCAGGTGTGTCCATGGGGTCATTAAGAATTAAAAAATGCATGTCACGAAGGTCTTCCAGAAGAGCCTGTCTGGAAGCCTCATCGGGGTACCGCCTGACCATGACGTTGTAGTCCCAGGTTCTGCCTTGAAGGGTCCAGGCCTTCATCGACTTTTTGGCTCTGTCCACCTCTGCATTCCTCTCCTCATTTGTGTGGTTCTTCAGGCAGACTCTTAACAGGTGGTTAGGCAACAGCTCCTGTGGTCTGAAACACTGCAGACAGGAAACGATGCGGCGATCCTTGTCACTGTGAGAGAGAAGGTAGACGGTTTAGTTTGATTAAAATCGTTTCATAAAACAAAATAATCCAGAAAGACTTGAGATAAGGAAGTTTTTGATTTGGCGCTACATAAATAAAATTGAATTGAATTGAATAGAGTTGATGGGAAAAAAAGATTGGATTTGACCTAAATGGCACAATAATCAAAAAAATCAGTTCTCACATTGGCCTATCACATTCTCAACACAGACATGTTTACTTATGTCATATAAAGAAAAACTTTGAAGGTGAAACAGATTCAAAAGGGAGGGGGCTGGTGTGATCCTAATACAATGAGGTCCAAAGTGGGCACTCTAATTACAATGCCACAATGCAGTCCAGACTGCTGCCTCTGAAAAAGCCTTTGTTTTTGGATTTTAGGCCATGATCAAATATATGTTCTTGTCAAATTATTATTTTATGTACTTATTATTTCTAAGTCAGGGACAAAACACATACAGCTTGTAGTTAACTCAAAGTTAAGAAAAGAATAACTGTAGTAATTTAGTCATTAAGGAGTGTTTTGCTAGATTTTTGCTCATAGTATTGTCAACCAACAGGCCACACTGGGTACAGCAGTAAGGCTGTTAAATAACAAGAAATAGATTATTTACTTAAGCTTACATATGTTAGTACACGTGAATGCATTCTTAAAATGTAAAGACAGAAAATACAAATGATCTGAACTTACCGCTTGGTTCTTCACAAATGAAAAAGCTAGTTTACAAACAAAGGAAAAATGCAGGAGGAATCTTCAGTGTTGAGGGAAACCCTTTTCTTGAAGAACTGAGTACATGGTGCCTCTGAGGTCTCACCTTATATGTCCACTTGATAGTCCCTCCCACCTTTCTGCAGCAGCCAAGAGGGGGGTGGGCTGACCATGACTGATTTGTTTTTAAATAAAGTAAGTCAAATGTAAGAAAAGACAAAGATGAGTTACATAACACATTTTATTACATGTTCAGTGTAGGGAAATCTGATTATTCTGATCATTACATACAATGTTGGCCTG
Source organism: Micropterus salmoides (assembly GCF_014851395.1). Classification (NCBI taxonomy): domain Eukaryota; kingdom Metazoa; phylum Chordata; class Actinopteri; order Centrarchiformes; family Centrarchidae; genus Micropterus; species Micropterus salmoides. Next base: position 8,671,864 of record NW_024040485.1, on the reverse strand, counting down.
AAATACTGAGCCTGACATTTTGGGAAATGTTTGAATTGTAGGCCTGGGCTTGCAGTACAGAGGAAGATGAAAGCTTTAAATGTGTGTATCATCAACCATATATCTGAAAATGCTAGGCAGAAGTACATACCAAAAACTTTAAGAGATCTGACCTCTGACACCAGGCAGACACAAGTTTCAAAATAAACAATGTTGGTCTCCAGTGAAAGGCCTGACTCTAGGCTATAGATAGTATAGTAAATGTGATCCTGTTGAAGAGGGAGAATGTTACCCTGAACTCACCCAAAAATGTAAGAGATACAGTACAAGCAGACTCATTTTACCCTGGTCTCCTAGAACAGGAATAATGACTTAAATGAAAGCTCGCTGAATCTCAGCCTGTGGACAGATGCAAATGCCCCCCTCCCCCCACAGGCAGCTGTAGGACAGCTATGACTGTCTGCAGAGCTACCTGTGCACAGGTGCAAGTTTACCTGGAATGTGGTTGTTTAATTTAACTTTCATCAGAAATAAGTTGTTTGCAGCTAACTGCATTCTGCTGTCCAGTCAGGGAGCATCCAGCATACATACAAACAATTTGTTTCTGTCTGTAAACAACCTGTACAGTTAACACTCCTTAGTGACATGTAAATAGGTTTGATGTATGAATACATCTTTATTAGCAACCACTCATAGTTTGACATGTGCGTCTATTATACTCTGATCAGTGATCTCAGAACAATGGAGGTGTGTTTTGGACACACTCATCAGTATGGCACACATGTCTCAGTTTTAAAGTTTTTAATCATCACATGTGATAAAATGTTAAGAAAGAGACTACATGAAAAAGTTAGTGTGTAGGTTTTTAATGAGGTGGAATAGAAGCTCTTTAGTGTTAGCAATTCAAATTGCTGTTTTCTTTCCTCCCTCTGCAGATGCTTTCTTCCTTTGCAGGCTGATGGTCTGTGGCCTGCTTTCTTCTGTCTTCCAGCACACTCCATGTCTTCCCTCTGCAGATGTTTGGAGCTCTGTCTTGTCTGCAGAATCTGTCTTGTCTAACTGAGTGTCTTGCTTACAAAGTCACACCCTCCCCCCCCCCCTGCCCCCGCTAAACAATAGTAAGCAACCTGATTGGTCTGCTTGACCATGACATCACACAGCTGGTGCTGCACAGATAATAAATACTGCAGGTAAGGAACCATTCATTCACTTTGTTTTCGATTCTGATTGCAGAGACCACCTTTTGCCCTTTGCAAGGACACTTTCAACTTGAGCTACACTCCTGTTTTTGTGCTCCTTGTCTTTGGCAGAATTTTCTATACTTTCATCCCAAGACTCTCACTCCCTTTCCAAGGACTTCTTTTTTTTTTGGAAAATGGCAGCAGAAGCCGACAAGTAAGTTCAAATTTCTTTTCTCTAGTGGATTTTTACTATTTGTGTTGTGTCTGTTCACATCTGTGCTTGTTATTGACAATTCAGTTGACATGATATGGATAAAAGCAGGATAAAACTAATGTTGATAATAAGCAAATTGTGACAAACTCAAAGATAGTTTTCTATTATCTGTTTAAATTAAGGCTTGTTTCTCATCCCTAAAACGTGTGAAATAGATTCCAAAGGAGTGACATGTAACTTTTGGTGACCTTAATTAGGTCAAGGGTGAAGTGTGAATTGGTCAGCCACTTTAGCACACCTCAGGCCTCTGTCCTAAGAATGCTGAGAAACCAGTTCTGGTAGCACTACAGTATGAGAGGTTTTGCTTTAAAAGGAAACTGAACTAGTGGAATACTTCCCTCTTAAACAGCAACTTTATGTATATTTTTTATTTCATGTATATTTTATATTTTAACTGTATATTTTATATTTTAACAGATATTAACAGATATTTTTTGTTTGTCTCTGCAGATGCTGGACGCATACTACATGTGGATCCGCCCGGGTCAAGATAATGAAGACAGGCTGTTTTTGTCCTCAGCGGGCACAAAGGTCAGGAGTGCGGGCAATGACGTCACTCGTCTGCACGCACAGTAAGTATTAACAGCAGTCCATAGGTCCAAAAATATCTGTTGAATTAGCGTAACGGATTTGTGCATTTAATATATAGATCAGCCTCAAGAAAATTATATAATTCAAGTTTGGGAGCTTCATCTGATATTTCTTCCCCATTGCAGCTACAAACTGCCGGACATCAAGAGCCAGGAAATTCGTAGGACCGTGGAGACAGATGCTGCTGCCAACTTCACGGAGGAGCAGAAGGCGTCTGTGGCACACTACATGGCCCATTCGACTGCTGTGGCAAACCAGCACTACCGGATGAAGACCCTGGACACTGTTGTGGCGACCGCGAACCTGCTCAGCTCCCTGACACGGTATGTAATCATCTGAAACAGTCAATTATTAATTAAATATTAATAATTATATTTGTCTCTCAGTGCTCATCCACCTGTTTGTCAGTGTGTAACCTGGAACTTCCCCTGTGAGTGCCACCCGTCTCTGGAAACCGCAGGGAGATGGATCAGACACTCCAAAAAGAACTTTAACGTGCAGCCACGCCACTGCACAGTGACACTTCCAGAAGGAGACAGACACGTCCTGCTCTTTCAGGCCACAAAGGACATTGTCAATGACGAGGAGATCCGCTTCGACCACGGTGTGAAGAGGAGGTCTTTTCGTGGGGAGGAAGAGGAGCTGAAGTGGCTGGATGTCTGACAAGTTTCCCTGACAGACTCTGTCTTACTGTATTATATTGTACAGCTTGTGTTGTTATTGTATAATGAATGCGTGTAAATAAAGTGTGTGTGATTTAACATTAACCGTTTCTGTGTCTGACTCAAATAAGGGGTACCTCACTATGGGCCTCTCCAAATGGCCACATTTTCTCACAGTAAAATCCCAGAGACCCCGGCGTTGGCATAGACATTGTGGAAGGGGCCACGAACATGAGTCATTTGAGGCATATCTGCTTACATCAGTAATATGACAAACACATGCTCATCCACTCAGTGATTGCTAGTAAAATACTGCCAGGATCTCACTGATTTATGCTTTAATTTTAATCATCTCCTGTGTGTGTGATGAAACAGGTAGAACTGAAGACACGACCCCTGACCCAGCTCACAATAGCTCTGTGTTTGGTAGAACTGAAGTCATGACTTGACTGAAAGCTGGCTGACTGGCTGGTCTCTGCCTCTGTACAGACGCAAATTTCCACCACACCCCCCACTGTCTGCTGCAGGACAGCTGGGTAGCAGAGGTCGTGTTAGGTGTTTACTGCCACCCAGTGTTCCCAGCCAAGATGACACAGGTTATAATTTATAAGAGAAGACCAGCCTGTTGACTGCTGATGTTGTTTGTAGTTCAATGTACCTACAGGCCCATAGCTGTGGTGGAAGATACTTTCTCATTTTTTATCTCTGTGTGTGGAATTTCTTCTGAGGAAATGAGGCAATAATTTACTGTCCATTTCTTTTCCCTTTTGATTTTGGGAAGATTTACACGAGGACATGACATGGCGTGCTGAAATGAAAACAATGTGTACAGAAATGTGCTTTAATTTTACAGTCTCTGTGATTAGAGACAGGACTGGAATCTCACTGTCACACTCTGACTGTCTGCAGAGCTGCCTCTGTACAGATGCAAATTCCTCCCATCCCCCTCGGGCTGCTGTGGGACCGCTGGAGGGGGTAGAGGCATGGATGGTGTCTACTGCCCCCCAGTGTTCACAGTCTAGATGACACACAGGGATTCATTTCAAAGAAAAGATGACAGCTGATCTTGTTGGATATTCAAGCTTTAAACCCAGACCCCCTGTCATGTTTTCATTACTAGAATATTTTTCTGTGTGGTGATTTATCTGCTGTTATTGACTTCAGTTCTAGGAGACCAGGTCAAAATGCTCGAAAACTTTTTTCTTCTTTTTTTTTGTTGTAACTTGTGCCAAAAAAAACCCTGCTTTGAGAAAAAGATTTGTGAAGATATCACCGTGGGCTTCTGACTTAATGTATATATATAAAGTCAGAAGCTGGGTAGGTCATTTCTGCCAGGTGATGTCACATTTTGAATGCAGTGTAACATTTTGCCTTTATCTTCAAAGATCAAAGCACAACGTCACACCTGATTTAAAAAATAATACATCAATGTAGGACGTCAAAGAACCTTATTATCGTGACGTCACATTTAGTATTGGTTTGAAATTGACAACATTATTACGTTTATGTAGGCTCTAATCAATCTTTAATTATTACGTTTATATATGACGATGAGATGAGATTTCTCTCTGTCAGTGCTGTGTGTGTTCGTGCTGTTCGTGTCGATTCATAGTTTTCACGTGACATCACACTCCAATGAAAACGCTCCCTTGAATGGCAAAAAGAATTTCCGTTGCCTTCCAACCAATATGCAAGTGATACACTGTTAAGCTGATGATACACGGGGCAACTATTTGAGCAACGTTGCCCTGCACGATTGCTCTATAAGTTGCTCTGTGTATCATCAGCTTTACTTTTTGCGTTGCCAAAATGCTGGATGCTTGTTTGTGCTTTTACTAATCGAGAAGACAAGCCTGAGCTATGTTAGGTGAGGGATTCCCCAGAAGGTAAAAGTAAACATTTCCGCAGTCCGAGCGGTGGCCGGAACCTGGCAGTAGAAATACGGCAGCGGATGCTGTAACGTTGTATGGATCAGATATGAACAACACTTGCAGTTTGTGTTCATATCTTTCTTTTTGTTGAGTTGAAAGGTGATCCAAATAAAATTTGACTGCTGCGTCTCTACGGGGGAGTCGCGGTGTGAGCCGCTATGTTGGTCCGTTGTTTTGCCCTCCAGGTCACTGTGCATGTCACGTGACTGAAAACTATGAATTGCTGTTCAAAACGTTGATTCAATATTGGTGTAAGATCGCCAAACACTACTGGATCTTCGTTTCTCTGCCAAAGATCTAGTAAGGTTTGATCATGGCGGATATAAAACTTTGCCCCCGCTCCTATCGGGAATACCTGCTTGCCTTTGCCGCTCTGAGGCTTCACATCTCCGGCGTAGGCCTAAGCGCTACCGCCGCCGGGGAAAACGCAGCGGTCAGCTGGTGAGGTTGAAAGCCTGTTTAGCGTCTTCTTCCTGGGCTGAGTACCAAGCGGTGCCTCGGCTCCTCATTCCTCGGCGATTGCTGGACCCTGTCGACGCCTGGTAGGTACCTGCTGTCGGCCTAGATGAGGTGTTCCAGCCATGCGGCCCCTGCTCTCCTCGCCCCCGCTGGCGCGGGGAAAATCTGCGGAACCTGCGGCCTCTGTGTCGGGTTCCTCAGAAAATCAGCGCTGCAGAACCGCCTGTTCCTGTCAGAATTGGCCTGATAAACGCTAGATCGCTAGCAAACAAAACTTTGAACCTTGAGGATTTCCTCTTCTCTGTGTGACTGAGACATGGCTGAGTGTTGGTGAGTCCAGTGCCTTTTCTGAACTCTTACCGCATGACTGTTGCTGTTACGTCGGGCAGAGGAGGAGGCATATAGCAGCTGTTATAAGAATGTCTAGAAATGTAATTGTCGCCATCATCCTCGGTCACCAGCTTTGAGCTGAGCTTATATCACACAGTGTTGTGTGCAGTGGTCTACCGGCCTCCCAAATACAATAAGGACTTTGTAAATGACTTGTCTGTAAATACGATCGTGTCCTCATTGTTGGGGATTTTAATGTTCATGTGTGTTGTCCTGAAAACCCACTGGCAAAATACTTTTTACACCTCAATGACTCTTTTAATCTTGTGCAGTCTGTGTCTGTATGGGATTAATATCCCGCCATGATTCAAAACTTTGAAAACTCAAAATCTTACAAAACATAGTTTTGCAAGATCAAAAACTAAGATTTGCAAGCCTGCAAACATTGTTGTTTTTGAGTTTTCCTTCTTCAGAACATTTTTTTAGGATGTTGCACAAACAATTTTGTTCTCCCAGTGCATTAGTTTGTTTTCCAGGTTTGAAACCTTGTAAATGATGATCTGAAAATTGAGATTCAAAAGGGCAAAACTTTATTACATTTGCACTCCTATTGCAAACTATCTTTTTTCAGAGCTGAGTTTACAACACACACTTTGCAGAGATACGCCCACACGGTTGCAAGCTTGCGCCTCACGTGATTTGTGGCATAGACTGTATATGAAAATGGACGTAGCGTTCGTGACGTCACCCGTTGGTTTCTGCAGAGCCGTTTTGCAGCAAGGGGGTAAGCCAGAGAAGGGACAGTGAAGCCGATCAAAGCCTGCATGGAGGGATGCATGTAGGCCCAAAAATGATGTCAAAACCCTGTGAGAGGTGTAACCGTATTGCTTAGATTATAAACTCTCGGCAATCAAAAAAAAACTATCAGAGCAATCATCTGCTTTGGTGTTTGACAGGTGAACCTTGTAGGTGGGCTGATTAAACAGTGATGATCCGAGTCAAACACACTGAGCCATGAAACGTTTTGTTGGCGCATTTCTACAGCTACCAGAATTACGGTGTTTCTGCAGTTCTACGTCATTAAACCGCGGTTATGCTGCGCGATCATGCGCAGTAGACGCTGGTGCTAACAGGAAGTGGCCCTGTAGTAGTTTTTTATTGGTCCAAAACTGGCTTCACTGCTCTCCATTCAAATCAGCGGGGTGGCTTCGTCCAGTAATTGGCGGAGCTGGCTGTTGTTCTGTCGATTTATGCTATCGAGATGTGCTACTTAGCGGTTCTGCGCATGACAGCTGTTCCATGTTTTCCTGCTCTATATTTGTTACTTGTTCACAAACGGTCCAGCAACACCCACCAACCCTTAAAAGCAGTGGACCTCAGTCCTCGGCAACATAATATGTGATTTAAATATTTTAAATAACACCAGAATTTTCTTCTCAAGGATTGCTTTTCATTTTCCTGTTTTTTTTTCTGTGTACCATCTGTCTGCCGTCTTACGAGGCACTTTCTAGAGGTGTTTGAAAACTCCTGATGTAACCGGTTTACATCACTTCTTCAAACAACAAAATAGTGGATAAAAATGTTAAAACAGTTGTTGAGGTGTAAAGTTGGATACATATATTCAAAAAATAATTTCAGAAATTTACACAAAGGAAACAACATCTATACACAGTTTACTGAACGTAAACTTGAAAATAAAGCAACTGCCATCTAAACAAATGCGTGGCAATAAATTGAATCTATACATTACTCCTTAAAACAAGTAAATCTTCATGACTCTGAGGGTCCCTCTGCGTTGACGTGGCTGGAGCAAAAGTTAGGATACAACATCATTGTAAATGCTTTGTTTTATGGGTCTGTAATTTCCTAACGATTCCCCAAATGATTCCCCGAGAAGTTTCATTCATGTAATTATTCATTATTCATATATGTACTTCATATATGTTGAATTGTATGCTCCCTGTAGACAAATTGTTTAGCTGACTTGTTGTCCACTGACTAAACACTGCCTATGTTACACTAGCACCTAAGTGAAATAAATTAATTGGAAGTTGCCAACACTGTCTCTATCTTCCCTATAATTAGAACCAAACTTTATTTACAGAAAATTTCCCAGAAAATTATTAGGAAATCACAGACCCATAAAATAAAGGGTTAGCACAGTTTCTTTAATAAGGAAATGGGGACTTGATGTCCCATGAATATCTCTTGCTCATCAACTGACCTCATGCTGTGCACTAAATAAAAACACCAACTACTGAAACATCTCACTTTTTAAAACAACCCTGCAAGTCATCCTATCAAATAACTCGGTCACTTTGGAGTGATCCCATTGGCTGCTAGGTGTGGATTAACTTTAACACACGCTGAAATTGTTTAGTATAAAAATAAATCGTGTTGTGCCGTGTCAGGAGTTCCTGTCCGCTACAGTGACCGCAAGTGTTTCTTTTGTCCCGCTGCTAATGTGGTGAATTTCTCTGTGTTGCAGCATTTATTAAAACATGTTTATGTCATATTATACCAACAGAATATGCCAATAGTGTCGGTCAGAAAGACAGAGGTCTGATAACAGCAGATGTTTGAGAAGGCGTTTCTGGGCATCTCTATTAGAAACATTAGTCTCAGGTCAGCTGATAAAGTCTCATGCCATATGCCATGCGCTTTGTTCGGATGATGCAGGAGGAGGCAGAGATAATTGGGGAGACCACAGGTACAGATCACATTATTAAGTCTACTCCTTGGACTAGGAAAGGAGGCTGCATGCTTATATTACGAGAGCGGCTGATATTTATTTTGGCCTGTCTCCTAAGGAGGTCAGTGTAGTAGGTGTCATTAAAAAGCACTCAAAATGCAGATCACTTATACTGTTCTTACTAAAACAAATTTAAATTCATTTCAAAATGTGAAATTTGTATAGGCCTATTCTGTAAATAGCTTTTTAATTTTTATCTTAATTATTCTTAATTTTATTGTTTATTTTAATTTTTGTCTTATCTTTCTAAATTATGTTTCATTTATTCACTGTTTCTGAAACTGCTGCAACATGCAAATATTCCCAGTGCAGGATCAGTTTTATTTTATTTTAATCATGTCAGGTTCATAAACAATCTCCATCTAACCATTTCCCCTCTGTTTTAGGTGCACACATTTGCATATTTATATAATATATTTATAATATATGCTTAATATAATATGAAATACTCTAAACAATTCAAATTTGGGCTGTCAGGTTAAAAAGCAACCTGACAGCCCAAATTTGAAAATTGAATATTTAAAATAAAAATTTATGTGTGGTTGTTTTTTTTTCATTTTATCTTCTTTTACGATACATCTATAAGAAATTGGTTTAAGGAAGTGTAGCTTCAGGCTTAAAATGTTTATCTATCCTAATATGCTGCTAAAACATGTTTCTTAGAGACCAGTGGCCGTTGTAGACCAATTTTATTGAGGGGGCCAGGCTGGGGCCAGTTGTTTTGTCAGAGGGGCACATTCAATCCGGGACAAAAGAGACAAAGGCCATGTTCAAGCTTTGAAATATCTTGTTTAGCATATAGCAGTTGTTTCAGGTTTTGGTCCTGATGGACCGCAGCCTCCTGCCAGAGGAGGCAGACTGAAACAGTTTGTGTCCGGGATGGGAGGGGTCAGATGCAATCTTTCCTGCACGCCTCAGAGTCCTGGAGGCATACAGGTCCTGAAGAGATGGAAGGAGACAACCAATCACCTTCTCTGCAGAGCAAGAGGTAACACACATAGAGCTGCAGGACGACAGTGGACATAATTTGATAAATGCTGCCACCTTGTGGTTGAAAGAGACTTTGTACAAAGAGGCAAAGATAAACACATTTTTCAGATATAACAAAGTTCCACCATCTTTTCTACACCATGCATCACCATGCCAATCTTCTTTATTTGTAAACACTTTTTTTCAACATGTTTCTTAGAGAGCTTGAATCCAGAGACTTGTTGCTTCTGCATTTTTGGAAAGTCTTTAATATAATCCCTTTCGATCTGAAGACAATTCATCATTTGAGGATTTAAATCACTGGGTTTAAACATAACGACTTAAAGACTTTTAACCTTTATTTAAAAAAAATCATAGTCCATAGTTTACCTGACTCTCACACTGCACATCCCTGCACAAACTAGACTTTGCTGTTAGTACATATCCTTTAATATTCTCTTGACCTTCAGTACTTGTTTTCTAAATACTACAGTTTTTGTTATGTACCAAGATACAAAAGAAAATTCCTTGGATGTGTAAAACCTTGTTGGCAAAAAAGTTTCTGATTTTGATTCTTCTTTAGTAAGTTAGTAAGTATGTTTCTACACATTTTCAAAAATATAATCACTTAATGGTTTTAATTTGACAATGTTTTTAATGTTGATTTCACTGTCTATTTTTATTCACTTTTTATTTTATAAACTTTATTTTACTGCAAAAGACTAACTTTCCATTGGTACTGCTTTGGTTTTACTATGCTTCTGAGTGTTTCAAAAACTCTCCTCTGCAGTGATGGTCGTTGCCACAAACAGCGGCCAAGGACAGATCCTTGAGGAACTCCATGACTAACTTTGGCATGCATGGAGGACTCATCGTTAACATGTAAAAGCTGAAATCGATCTGATAAATAGGACTTAAACCAGCTTAGAGCGGTTCCTTTAATACCAATGAAATATTCCAGTCTCTGCAATAGGATCTGATGGTCAGTGGTATCAAATGCAGCACTAAGATCTAATAAAACCAGTACAGAGTCCTTTGTCTGATGCAATAAGGAGGTCGTTAGTAATTTTCACCAGTGCTGTCTCTGTGCTATGATGAGCTCTAAATCCTGACTGAAAATCCTCAAATAAACTATTGCTCTGTAGAAAGTCACACAGCTGTTTAGCAACTGCTTTCTCCAGAACCTTAGAGAGAAATGGAAGGTTAGATATAAGTCTATAGTTGGCTAAAACATCCGGATCAAGTTTGGGCTTTTTCAGAAGAGGTTTAATTACAGCTACTTTAAAGTACTGTGGTACATAGCCTGTTGATAGAGATAGATTGATCGTATCTAGTATAGAGGTGCTGACTAAGGGTAAAACATCTTTAAGCAGCCTAGTCGGGATGGAGTCTAAGAGGCAGGTTGATGGTTTAGATGAAGAAATTATTGAAGTTAGTTGGTAAAGATTGAGGGAAGCAAAACAGTCTAAACATGTATCTGGTTCTACAGCCGTTTCTAAGGTTCCTGAGTTAAGAGATAAGTCGGTGCCAATTGAGGGCAGATCTTGGTGAATTTTGTCTCTAATAGCTAGAATTTTATCATTAAAGAAGCTCATGAAGTCGTAACTACTGAGAGCTATGGGAATACTTGGCTCAATAGAGCTGTGACTCTCTGTCAGCCTGGCTACAGTGCTGAAAAGAAACCTGGGGTTGTTCCTATTTTCCTCTATTAATGACGAGTAGTACGCTGCTCTGGCATTACGGAGGGCCTTCCTATAAGTTTTAAGACTATCTTGCCAAATTAAACGAGAATTTTCCACTTTGGTGGAACACCAATTCCTCTCAAGTTTCCGCGATATTTGCTTAAATTTGCGAGTTTCAGTATTATACCATGGAGCTAACCGTCTTTGTTTTAGTATTTTCTTTTTTAGAGGGGCTACAGAGTCGAGTGTCATTCGCAGCGAGCCTGCAGCACTATCAACAAGATGATCGATTTGGCAGGGACTGAAATTAGCATAGGAGTCCTCTGTTACTTTGTGACTAGATAATGTATTTAGAGCTGATGGAATCGCATCCTTAAATTTAGCTACAGCACTATCAGACAGACATCTTGTATAGAAATTTTTGCCCAATCGCGTGTAGTTCAGCAATACAAACTCAAAAGTTATCAAACAGTGGTCGGATAAAGAGGGATTCTGTGGGAACACCACTAAATGTTCAATTTCAATACCATACACCAAAACAAGGTCGAGGGTGTGGTTAAAACAGTGAGTCGGTTCATGAACACTCTGAGAGAAGCCAATGGAATCTAACAGAGAGATAAATGCAGTCCTAAAGCTGTCATTCTCAACGTCCACATGAATATTAAAATCCCCTACAATAATAACTTTGTCCGTTTTAAGGACTAAAGTTGACAAAAACTCTGCAAATTCAGATAAGAATTCAGAATACAGGCCAGGTGCTCGGTACACTATAACGAATAGAATTGGTTGCAGTGATTTCCAGCTTGGGTGCGAAAGACTAAGAACAAGGATTTCAAATGAGTTATAGTTTGGTTTAGGTTTAGAGCTGATTAGTAGGCTAGAGTCGAAGATAGCTGCAACTCCACCTCCTCGGCCTGTGCCTCGAGGAATATGAGTATTAATATGACTGGGAGGGGTGGATTCATTTAGGCTAACATATTCTGATATCAAGACGGGCTTTTCTCCCCAATATGTCAGTTCAAAAACATTGCGGATGGGCCGCGGTGAACACAGACCCACAAGTACTGCATTTATCCGTATATACATGCATGCATGTATGTACAGTGTCTATCAGCGGTGGCTATTAATGTGATATTTTGCTGACAAGTGCTGTTGGACCAAACCAAAGAATTCATCAGGAGGTCCATCCTACTCCAAAGTTTTTAGAAACACTTTGAGCCCTGAGCAAGCTGTACTGTGTGCTGTTGTGCATCTCTATTGCCAGAGCGCTCATTATAGTAAAGTAAACGAGTCGGACTTTAACTGAACTGCATTGCATATTCATCACAGACTGATCACCAGTGAAAGCTCAGGTCAGATCACCTGTACACTGCTTGTCCTTTAAAGGTTCGGTGTGTAAGGTTGAGGAGGATCTACTGTCAATAAGGCAATATAATATCCATAACTATGTTTTCAGTGGTGTATAAAGACCTTACATAATGAACAGTTATGTTTTTATTACCTTAGAATGAGCCTTTTCTATCTATATACACCGCAGGTCCTCTTACATGGAAGTCGCCATGTTGCGCTACCCAACAGACAAACTGCTTTACAGAGCGTGTTTCATCACTACGCTGAATACGTACAAAGATGAGGGGGAGGAGAAGGAGAAGTAGGAGAGAAGTGAAATTTGGACAAATGGAGGACCACACGTATTATTTAGCACAAGAACTGACAGAACGTGTCAGCCATCGTAGCTTCTCCTGTGAGCTTGGAAAGGGAGGGGGGGAACGGTGACTATGCCGTTGGTCACACACTGAACCTTTAACATGTTCTCTGACTCTTTCATTGCTCTGCGCTCTCATATTTCCCCAGAAGGAAACAGGGCACCACTGTCGTATCCAATCATTTGAGCTGCTGAGTTCAACTCAAGCCATCTGGCATCCAGGTGCCCCTCACAGCTGGTGGCAATTTGGCTTACCTTGGGTGCTGCCCCCTGTACTGGCTCTAGGCTCGGTGTGCTCTGCGTACAAATGTGAACATGTCTCCATGCACTTCGACGTCTACAACCCTGTGTGAGGTGTGAAGAGGAAGGAAGCTGGGGTTAATATAAAGCCAAATAAGATGTTTATCAGGTTGAAACTGGGTATCCAGAAAGAAAGATATGAAGTAGAGGGGGGTTGTTTGACAGGGGGGGGGGGACCACAGCGTTTAAGAGGAAGGAAAGACACTACCATGCTACTCATAACACTGCAGATTATATGATGATAATTACTAATAAAATAAAAAAAATATTTATTTTCAAGTAATGAGATGCACAGAGAATAAATATAAAAGAACTTTACACTATAATGCAGTCCAACACAACTGTGGGAAATTTACTGTATCATAAACTACAGAGGGTGTAACTGAGGGGGGAGAATTATTAGAAACACTGTTTAATATACTGAAATGTAATATAGCACCACCACAAAGTACAGACTCAAACTGCACCATCAAACTGAATCAAACAGTGCTGTCAACACCAAATAGATGTTCTCTTTAAGGTACATTGTTGTCATATTGCATTGCTTTACTTGTGTTTTATGAACTGAATATGATGACAGCTTTCACAATACCTGAGACCTGAATTTTGCTGAGCCCCGGACTCTCCCTCAGCTGAGGCTGATGCTTGGGTGGCTGTAGGGGATAAGCTCTGCCCGCGGAGGCCACGGCTGAGGTTTGGTAAACAGCAGCCTCGCAGGGCGCTGAACTGCTGCAACTCAATCCCCAGGAGGTTCCCCTGGGAGATACGGCGAACGGGGCTGCTGAAGCTGTGTAGCTGGAGAGGGCGACGAGAGCGGGTTGCTGGAGTGAGGTGGACGGAGTTATCAGAGTCCCCTTGTGTTTCCAAAATAGAGGGGGCGCCTGGGTTCCTGGAAACAGCAAATATAATGTGCAGCATTAGGGCCTTTTCACACAGGAATTCATTTTCAATGGGGGGTGCGGACATGCTCGTCTCACGAACACGCTTTGCAAATTACCACATCATTAAGCAATTAGCTTTAAATAAATGGTGAAGGATTTCATATTCAATTCAAAATGGCTGACTTCCTGTTGTGTTTGGGTGTGACTGGTTACTACACATGTTGGAAAACACTGGATGAAGGTTTGTGGGTTGGTCGGCTCAGGTTGAAGCATACTGAATGAAAGTGTTGCGAGTTAAGAATCAGGGGAAAGAGTTTTCTGTCACAGGTTTACCGTTGGGAGAAATGGAATCCTACAGTAAGTCAACACCTGTTTTCTGTGTGTGACAGTATATTTAGTACCTGGTCCTAGCTGCCCTCACACAGGTTATAGGTGATGTTGTTGCGGATGCCTGAGACGAAAACACTGGCATACTCGGGGTAGAGTCCCAGCACCTCTTTCAGGTGACGCAGATTGATATACTGAAGGTGAGTGTGTGTCAGCACTTTCACATCAGCATTGGTCTTGATCACCTGGTCTGGTCCAGGCAGGTCAGCCCCAAACAGGTTCCCTTCTCCTAAAATCAAAAAAATAACAAAATTTCTTTCTCCATGGTGTACCACATAAACACCTTAAACATGAGGTTAAAAAAAAGTCACTTGACCACAAGACAAACCTAATGTTGCCAGCACCGTGGTGTCGTTCAGCACCTCCAGAGACCCGGAGCAGACATAGTAGTTGGCATGCAGCACGTCGCCCTGACGGATGAGGTACTCTCCCGGGGATGCAGAAGGAGGATTTTATATGGAGGGAGAGTGAGCGCTGGCAGCCACGACTGGCCCCCGCAAAGACCGGCAGCTGGAGGATGTCCCTATTCCGATGCATGGCGATGTCGACCCGCAGCTCATCAGGGAAGTCGTGCAGGAGCTGGGGATGTGTGACAGATGTAATGAGCTGTGACAGTGATTGATAATTAATTTAAATTTCAATAGGATGTCAACTGGCCACGTGCTGTGAAAGATCATTGACAGTTACAGCAGCATATATTGATCATGGACTGTACAACGGCTGTCAGTGCTCAAATGTAATCATCATGTGTCATCTAAACATTGCCCTGAAGTTTCTTTAGGGCAGACAGCACAATGTACAAAAGCATGACATGTCAACAACAATGAAAGGGATTCCTACTTTGTTGACATCTATGCCACTGTTGACAGACCATGTGTTCTGGAAGTACTCTAGAATGCGATTTTTGAGCTGCTCAGGCAGATGGTGGAGACGGATGAAGTCCTTCAGGTCCTTCATGCTTGTGTCGTAGAGAGAACGGCGTGAGTACATACGCTGGATGACGATGGTCACGTCACTGAACTCCAGGGTGTACATCAGCGCTGTGTGTGAGAAGGAAACAAACAGCATAAAAGACAATAAATGTTGCTATAGCTAAAGTTTTATTCTGAATGCTTTTTATTTTAGGCCACTGGTTCCCAAAACGTTTTCAGCTCAAGACCCAAAAGAGAAATCTGGTGTCTCCCTGGGACCCAAATTTACAAAAATACTGCTGTATGAATTGCTGTAACATCTACGTTTATAAACAACGGATAAAGGACAAACCATAAAAATGCATATAAAATGTATTTATTTCATCATAAAAGTAAAATAAAAAAAACCATTTTCCTTTCTGTGTCTCACCCCTTTCTCAACTCCCATCATCCCTCAGCACCGACATGTCTTTTTAAATGATGCCGACCTGAAAGTAAGTGGCTGGTTAAAGTTTTCAGCCAGCTGGTCTATACTCTGGGCTCGGTTTTTCAAAGTGTTGTTCTGAGGTCATACCGAGCATTTAGTTTGTTCCTGTATTTGTTTGTCAAGGGATGCTAAAGTCAAAATGCCAGATTCACATAAGTATGTGTTGCCTAATTGAATCAACACATCTTGAAGGGCAGTGAAAAATGTCTGAACTTTCCCCAATACTGCAAATGTTTCGTTTGGGACATTTGCCTGTGCAATTTATTTGTTTTAAAACTTTCATTACTGAGCACTTCCCCACATTTTACACACTGAGGCATCTCCTCTCCCTTCTGAATGGCTTTGGTAAAGCCAACTTTAATAAACTCGTCCTTGTACTTTTGTTTGGACATCATAGGATCGACAGTGACAGATTACAGACTACGCACATAGAAATTCTGTATGAATGTGGACAGTAGATCAGGTTAGGGAGAGGTGAGAGAGAAAACCTCACTCAGCATCTGAGCTGAACAGACCAGAGCAGCAAAGAAGAATGCTTATTCACATACCTGTATTTACATGTTGTAACATTGTTATGCATTTTACTCATTTTGGGTCCTAACCCTAAGTTTGGGAAACATGTTTTTAGGTTATTACAGTTTATACTGGCAACGAGAGAAAAATGACTTTTCTCTTTCTGCTTTAAAATAAAATATAGTTTTATATTGATCACTACCAAATTATCTAGACATGTTACTGTGTTTTTATTTCCTGTGTGGATCAATTAAGTACTTGATCCACACAGGGGCCACAATAATTTACATCTTTGTTCTGACATGAATAAAAATGAACACAGTAATTATCCTCTGTGTTGTTGCACTAATAATTGTCTCCTCAGCTAAAATACTTTAGTTTATTGGTATGTAAAGCCGGCAACAAACTGAATCTTAAAGGGCATCCAACCCACTTCCTGCTGAATTTCCTGCACTGGCGTGCTGAACAGAGGCCCTGTTGCGCCAGAGGGACAGCACCACTACCCTGGTGTCAGACATACCGCCAACAAGCATGGTGCAGATGCAGAAGATCTTCTCAGCAGGGGCTTTGGCACTGATATTGCCAAAGCCCAAACTGGTCAGGCTGCTGAGGGAAAAATGAAGGGCAGTGACGTAGGAGCTGTACATCGACGGGCCCCCCGCCGTGCTGTTGAAGAAGGGCATATCCCGCTGTCTGCTCAGTTGAAAGAGCCACCCTTGAAGGAGGAGGTAAAGGATGAGACAATAATGGTTCATGTTACTTATGTGTCTGTGTGGTAGATACCTGACCTAAAGACAACAGTCCATGTTTGGGTCTGTTTGTTTGTGTGTGTCAGAAAGATTTTCAGCTGTGTCAGGAGTGTTAATTATTATTAAGTTATGATCTAACCTCCCTATAGACACATAATATACTGACACAAAAGTATACAATCCCACACAAACACACTCATTGCATAGGCGACTGGACCAGAACTGGGCTGCACCAGCTGTGTGTAAGTTCTCTCCTAAGTTAGGGCATGAAGTTGACACTAGATGCTTAGTAACTGCTAATTAGTTTGTAACTTGTAGCAGAAAAATGGCTGTTTACCATTAGTGAGTTTATTCTGTGACATTTTATGGTTTACTCCTACGTTGGGGCCTGTGTAACTATTTAGTTGTTACATAGAATTATGTTGTAACTTATCTCTGTGGTGCAACCACTTTTATTCTAGTAATGCATAAATCACAACTTCATATCAATTTATGTTCTAACTAGGTTAAGTTTGAACTTACATACAGCTGCTGCGACAGGCGCAGATGTTTCATTTTGGGTTTTTATTGTACTCCATGTTTTAACACACAAACAAGACATTTTGTGTTGTTTTCTTGCAGCCATCTTATATACATATATATATTTAAGAGACTCCTCATTCAAGTGCCAGAGTATGGTGTTTGCCACCATCTCATGAGGGGGGACACAATAAATGTCTCCTCGCTGTATTGGTTGAATCTAGTCTGTGGTGTTACTTGTTGGATTTTTCACGTATGGTAACTGAATCAAGTCTGCATAGTCAGCACTGTGCATTTATTTCCTGTCAGAAGGCACAGTGAAGACATTTTACACATGATGGCACATGGTTCTGGTGGTTCTGCTGGAACTGTTACTTCATTTATCCTTTAACGAGAAATCCTTGCTGCATGAAACACCAAACCTGACCTTCATACTTCAACAGCTTAAATCAGACTTACCGTTGTGCCAAGTCTTTTCGTTTGCCATCTCCATGCGTCCAATCACGTACCAGATACAGGCCATCCAGTGTGCCAGCAGAGTAGAGACTGACATTAGTAAGGTCAGCGCCGAGGCATTGTACTGGGTGTAGCGTTCCAGTTTCTGAAACAGGCGAAGGAAATGCAGCAGGCGTATAGTCTTGAGCAGGTGGACGAAGGAGCTCTGAAGAGGAGAGGCAAGTATGGGGGGCATAGTGAGAAAAGGAGAAAGAAAGCAAATCCCTCTGCCCTGTTTTGATACACACTTTTTACTGTATATACTTCACAGCAGCCACTTGTTTTGTTCAAACAAATCAGAATTTTGGGAGTACTTGTCACACAGACAGGCAGCAGCAGCTCTGTGTAATACAAGGTACGTACTCCCACCCGCTATACATTTCTGGAGTCTGGAAGTTGCTATGTATTATAAGTCATCAGCTGTTGCAGAGGGCAGTGACAAAAAGACGGGTGAACATATCATCTAGTTGTACTCACCACTGGGATGTGCGCAGCATACAGCAGGTCAATGGGCAGGGCTGCAACCAGGTCCACAAATACAATGACACAGATTGTAAACAGTGAGGATAAATGACAAGTGTCCCAAGCTCAGATTCAATCCTACTGGGTCACTTGTATGTGATGATGTTTGTCATTCACACTGAAAATATAAAAGAATAACATGGAATAGCAACAGGGTAGTGTACCAGCTTTAGTCATGTTAATGTCAGCTTAAAATAATTACAACATAAATGACAAGAAATGACTTGATGCCTGGGTTGCTATGATTGTCCTGTTACTATAGCTGGCAAGGAATGGCAAGAAAATCAATAGATATAGGATGAAAATCTCATGTCACCACATACAAACCTTTTTGAAATCACCACAATATTATTATAATTCAGATCAGTAATTGTAGTTGTGCCACAGCACAAGAACTTTAGGTAAAATCAGGAGGCCATGTCTTTCACAGTAACACCTTTCAACACTCACCTGCAATAAAGAGCAATTCCACTACAACGTCTGCGATGACAGTCAAGGGTGCATCTGTAGCGGTGTGATCGGCGGCCGTGAAACTGACGTTGTAGGGCACGGTGACAGCCAGGTAGAAAGTGCCAAAAAGAATTAGCCAGTCCCACAGGGCTTTCAGCACACTGTAGTGGAGCAGAAGAAAGCGCGATTCCAGTCTTTTCCAGGCTTTTCAATAAAGCTCTGTAAGTGAACAGGTAGAGTAAGTGTAAGTGCAACAATATCTTGGAAAAAAACACAAACACATATCTTTTTTATACACACAAACATTCTCTTTCATATCAAGCTTACACTAATGAATCTACATAAACACACAAAGCACATTAGAGAAGCTGCATGAATGAATAACCTGATAACCAGATAGGGTGCTGTGAAAATAAATCATGGCAGTGCCAAGATTTTGCAGAGAGACAAAATCTCTTGTGTTCTGACTGCAGATGATTCAGTAGAGTGGGCAACTCAAATAAAACAGATGCTGCTGGTTATCTAATCCTGACAGCTTCCTATAAAGAGAGGCAGATATTTTAAATGCCCATGGATTAACAATGCAAAATGACAGAGATAGGACTGTGGTCAGTGAGGGGAAACTTATTACCAACAATGACGCCTGATAATTTCATACATGACTTGGCCTTGGCTTGACTTCATCCCTTCAAATGCCACTGGTGCTTTAAGTCTCAGGTGGTGCGCTACAATGATAGCTGAGTCATTATAAGGGGAGCTAGGACCATCAGCTGCTTTTATTCTTTAAAAAGCTGCTTATTCATTCCACTCATTACATTTTTTATTGAGAAAATCCAATTGCAGAATTGAATTTCTATATTACTGAAGAGGTGGGGAGTCCATTTGGCACATATTGAGACTGTAGCTCTCCAACTGGGGCCGAGTACTTGGCACATAATAGCCTTAAGCATGTTTAGGAGACAGGAGGAGAAGCTATTACATTTGAAAAGTTGTGAGAGGGAAACGTTAATGAGCACTAATCCATCCAAAAACAATGTAGCTACTTCATAAACAGGTGTTGGCATGCAACAAGGTGGCTGGTTAATGAAGTCTTAACCTAAGAAGGGCTCTGAAGATGCCTGATTGACTTGGAGGGAATAGACTGAATATGTGATGACAATGGACAACCTTTTCTTGTACTTCAAAAAGAAGAGAAATGACACAACAGTGACACATCTTACTGAAATTATTATAATAGAAATTATAAAGTAAAACTGTCAGGATATGATATGATATTATATTATGTTTCAGAGAAAAAGTGTTTAAATTGTTACCAGTGAAACAACTTTCCACACTATATTGATCATGGCTGCTTGAAACTGGACAATTTCTGGTCCGCTGATCAGTGTTTTATCACCCATCTGTCAGTGGGTTTTCATTGCTTTCATGAAGTTTGTAACCACTGTGGAAAATCCAGAAGAAAGACCTCGCTGACTGCCATCAACAGCTTCGGCCACTTTAACGATAGTTCAAGCTACGTCAGCCAAAGCTTTTTACTTAATTTGCCACATCACAAACAACGCCGAGGTCAGGACTCGCAGCTCATCCAAGTGATTAGAAAACACAGCTACAACTGCTCTTCACAATTCACTCACTTACTGCTTCCAACCACATCTCCCAGCATGCTTTAGGCTTTAGCAATGATAAAAGCTTCTTTGAATGTGAGTTTAACTTAGCGTTGTTTTTGAGCTAGGTTCATGTTTACAACCTAGAGAGAAATGGCCTGAAGTGCAGGTGCTGTTGCCATGGTTACTTACAGTTGAATAAAAAATGATCAAACAGTTTCTGAATGATATATTTCAGATTTTCTGAACATGTAAATCATAATCTGCTGTTCTGTGTAACTTTGGAATCTGACTCACTATTTGCATCACAAGTTAAAAGCGTCTCCAGACAGCACCATGTTTTCTTTCTCAGCCCTTTGACCTTATTAAAGGTTCAGTGTGTAATATTTCTGAGGATCTAGTGACACAAATGCAATAAGATCCATTGCTAGAGAGAATTAACATGTTTCCATTGTCAGTGTTTGTATAAACTTCATTCAATATGTGGTTTAGAATGGACTGTGGTGCAGAAACAGTGACGGTGTTTCACACTCTTGGCTAACATTTTCCATGTTATCTGTCAGTGGCCAAGTCACAATAACATGTGATTTTACTGAATAATTAAGTCATTTCTTAATAAATCAAGGCACAAAGTACAGGGCTGTTTATTTTTCATTATAAAGCACAAGGCTGCACATCGAAATAAATTCTGTAGTTCCTTCATGCTACACTCACAACATATAATTAAGTGTATATTAAAATATATTCATATAGAGTCTATGATTAAAATGTGGTAACATATAAAATAAAATAATATATACAGTTATTTATATAGCCTACAATTATACATACAGGTATACACCAAGAAAATTCCGCAGGGCATTTTTTTGAATTTGCATCTGGGGTGAATGTAAACAACCAGATGATAGCATGGTTTTATCTTCTAATCTACCTAAAGAAACCACATATCTTGACTGATTACTCTTTGTTGTGTCAGAAGACGACACCTTTTTTCCTGTGTCAGCCACCGTAGCTATCCTAAGCTCCTTGAAAGGGGAGGAGGGGGAGCAGTAGACAAGACAGTTGGGTGCAATTCGCAATCTCACCGCTAGATGTCACTAAATCTTACACACTGAACCTTTAAAGTGAAATGCTATGTCAGTGTGCCTTGGTAACAGCAGCTGATACAGCATCAAAACTGCATCAACAGACAAAAGAACAACTCAGTGTATTTCCAAAGTATGCAACCTCAGTGTCTGAAAATAATAAACACAAAGTGCTGTGGAAATGTGCAAAATCTGAAATTATTAACAAATTTCCACTTTTAGTAACAACTTTATGAATGCTAATGACATGGCAGGTTTCCCAGTTTGCTCAGCTCTGAGTCAATTAGGCTAACTAACTTAGCTAACACTAACTTATTTCATGTCAGGATAACTCTGAAAGTGCAGTATTATATAGTTTTACTTACCCGAAACCAAACTGTCCATTGGTCAGCCACTTGTTCCAGCCTGAATTTAGACTATTCTATGATCTCCTATAATATAATAATAATAAGAGGAGGTGGTTTCCCGGGTGTCGGACTGTGAAGATGAAATCATGTTATCATCTGGTAGCTGCTGTTTACATTCACCCCAGATGCAAATTCAAAAATGCACTGCAGAATGTTTTGGTCCATACATGTATGTGTATATAAATAACTATATTGTTTTATTTTGTTTTATATGTTACCATATTTTAACATAGGACTACACTTGTTTAAATCTCTCTTTACTGATGCTTGATGTTTGTTTGAAACTGCCAAAGGCTCAGTAGTTTTTACTTGTCTTCCTGCAGTGAACATCACAACAGATTCACAATTGAAATGTGAAAACTGATGCACAACACAAGAGGGCGCCTTCATCCTGCTAACCAGGGATGTAGTGGAGGTTAAAGCTCCTCAGGAGCAACATAAATCTGCACCAACCAGAGATGATTGACTCCTGACTTAAACTGAGACTGAACATGTTGCTTTCAGACATGATGTCCTTCTGATGAACTGAAAGCAGCAGTCCATTTGGATATTATCATGATTATAAAATCAATTTTAAAGTACTTCTGTGCTGGTAAAGGTGGAGTAACTTTACCTGTGATCATCATCCATTGCTGTTGTTGTCATGAGTAGTAAATAGAGGCCCAGAGTGTTTGACAACGGCACAAGTTTGCTAGCATTACAACGATTATTTGCTAACAGATCAGCTAAACAATCAACCGTAAGAGTTGTATGCAGTAGGTTATCCATTTGTCCGGTGACAAGGCTATTAAATAAAATAGTCCCTTCACTCATGGTTTCAATAGTAAACTGTCATAGGAATGACAATTACCAATAAAAAACATTATATTCTAACCAGAAACACTTAAGAAAACATAAATTACAAAGTATCTTTTGTATTTCATGCAAGTAGGAGGTTTTTCAGTAATTTTTAACAAAGCTCTCGTTGCCGCTATGCATCACGGGATTTCTGAGGGACAGCCTTTAAAGCTGATAGGCTATAAGATCATCAAATTCCACTGGACGCCATGAAAAACTTACTCACTCTTGTGTTTTGCCTGCAACATCTTAATTATTAGCTAGTAAACCAAATACGTCAGATGTGATACGTGAAAAACAGAAGTTTAAATGGATTGATGATAAAACTGAGTTTGGAGAATTTCTGTCACCTTTTTTTTGGGACAGACAATAAAGCTATCTATCTATCTATCTATACAAGATAAAAGCATTGACAAGACTAAAAAACACGTTTAAGATAAATATAAAATTAGTAAAATAGAATAAAATAAAAGGGATAAAATAAAGTCAAATAAGATCGGGAAAGGCTCTCCTATAAAAGTATGTTTTAAGAAGGGACTTAAAAGAGTTCACTGACTCAGCTGACCTGATTTCCTCGGGCAGGCTGTTCCAGAGCCTCGGGGCCCTGACAGCAAACGCTCTGTCCCCTTTAGTTTTCAGTCGAGACTCTGGAACAGACAGCAGACCTCTGCTCAAAGATCTCAAGGTACATGCTGGTGTGTATGGGACTAAAAGTTCAGAAATATAACAAGGCGAGAGGCCATGAAGAGCTTTAAAAGTGATCAATAGAATTTTAAAGTCAATTCTAAAACATACTGGGAGCCAGTGTAATGAAGCTAAAATAGGAGTAATGTGGTTATATTTCTTTGTTTTGGTTAAAAGCCTGGCAGCTGAGTTCTGGACAGTCTGGAGTCCATCAATAGATTTTGGGTTAAACGGTTGAAAAGGCTGTTATAATCCAGCCGTGATGAGATGAAAGTGTGTAAAATGGTCTGTGTCCTTAAAAGTTAACATAGATCGAATTTTTGCTATATTTCTAAGTTGATAAAAACATGATTGAACAAGCTTTGTGGTGTGCTGCTCGAAATTTAAATTACTATCAAACCAAATACCAAGGTTCTTTGCCACAGGCTTAATGTGATTTACTAGGGAACCAGCAGATGGCAGTATTTGTTTTGCCATCTGCTGGGACCCAATGACCAGGATTTCTGTTTTGTCTGAGTTCAGCTGGGGTAAATGATTTGACATCCACTTTTTAACTTCACAAAGGCAGTTGTTAAGTGAACTCAGCATTTCAGGGTCTGTGGATCTGATGGGCAAGTATATTTGTGTGTCATCAGCATAAATATGAAAAGAAATGCCGTGTTTATGGATAATATGTCTGAGGGGAAGCAGATACAAGGAAAACAAAATGGTTCCTAAGACCAACCCCTGAGGCACACCATATTTAACTGGACAGAACAAGAGACATAGTTGTTTACAGACACGCAAAACTTTTTATTTGACAGGTAGGATGAAAACCATTCTAAGGCAGTACCAGAGATCCCCACCCAGTGCCTCAGTCTGTCTAACATGATGTTGTGGTGTCCATGGTGTCAAAAGCAGCGCTAAGGCCCAGGAGTACCAGGACTGAGCACATGCCTTCATCAGCAGACATTAAAAGGTCATTGGTGACTTTAAGCAGGGCAGTGTCAGTGCTGTGGTACTTCCTGAAACCAGATTGAATTTTTTCAAATAATTTGTTATTTTCCAGTACAGTGAGCAGCTGTTTGGACACAATTATTTCTAGAATCTTTGCAATAAAAGGCAGTTTTGAAATTGGTCTAAAATTATGTGGGAGGGAGGGATCTAAACCAGGTTTCCTTAAAAGTGGGTTCACGCAAGCCGTTTTAAAATAATCAGAGACACAACCAGTAGATAGGGAGCTGTTGAAAACAGAGATCAAATGGGGCCCAAAAGAATCTATTACTTTCAGTAAAAACTTTGTAGGTATTACATCAAGTGGGCTGGAGGACACTCTCATTTGTGATACTGTTTTTAAAAGCTCAGACAAGTCGATGGGATAAAACTGGTTAAAACTCTCTTGTTGCTGGTGAGGACCTCTGAGTAAGAGGCCACGGGGGTAATAGAGGCTCTGATTGACACCACCTTATTGGTAAAATAAGATAAAAACAATTCACAGTCATCATTACTTCCAGCTGAGGCACAAGGAGGGGTTGGGTTTACCAGCTGATCCACAGTCTTAAACAGAAACCTGGGATTGTGTTTATGTGTAGTAATGAGTTCAGAAAAATAGTGTGTTCTCGCATCCTTAACCATGTTATTGTAGTTCATTAATAAATCCTTCAGACTGAGGTAATGGACTTGGAGACTGGATTTTTTCCATCTGCGCTCTGCTTTCCTGCGTTCCCTTTTGAGGCTGCGAATGCTGTCATTTATCCAGGATTGCTTACTAGCTTTAGATGTAGGCCTAACCTTTAAAGGAGCAGTAATATTTAGTGATGACAAGCAGATATGATTGAAGTGATTGACCAGATTGTTGGTGTTGGAATCAGACAGGTGTTGGCTTTGGCTCTGAAAGAATGTGCAAAACTTTGAAACACTTTGTTCATTAAAGAAGCGAGAACACACGGAGCTTGGTGAGGCGGCATGAGTAACAGGCGAATCGCAGCTAAAAACAATACATCTGTGGTCAGATATGGTCATGTCCACTAATTCCGCAGAGGAAATGCTGACACCCAGGGTAAAAACCAAGTCCAGTGTATGACCACGGTTATGTGTTTGCCCTTTGACATGTTGTTTGAAGTTAAAAGAAGTGGCCATATTTAAAAAGTCAGTTGCATTAACATTGGTGGGGTCATCAACATGAATATTAAAATCGCCACAAAGAACAATTCTGTCATAATTTAAAACCAGAGTAGATAAAAATTCAGGAAGTTCTGATAAAAATCCTCCAGTTGTTTTGGGGGGCGATAAATTATAACAAATATGATAGGTTGCAGCCCTCCAACTTTAAGAGTGAGAACTTCAAAAGGAGTTAAATTCATCACAGCATACTTGATGACATTTTAAATTTTTCTTATACACGCTCACTAGCCCACCACCACGACCACTGGCCCTCGGTTGACTAAAGCAATCATATTGAGGTGGACACAGTTCAGCTAGCTGGCTATAGTCATTCATTTGCAACCATGATTCAGTTAAAAACATAAAATCTAGATTTGCAGACAAGATAAAATCATTTAAGATAAAAGTCTTACTTGAAAGTGACCTCACATTGAAGAGAGACATTTTAAATGAGTTTGTTCTGGGTGCTGGAGTTGGTGCAGTTGTCCTAATCCTTAAGAGATTACTACACTGCTCAAAAAAATAAAGGGAACACTAAAATAACACATCCTAGATCTGAATGAATGAAATAATCTCATTAAATACTCCTTTCTTTACATAGTTGAATGTGCTGACAACAAAATCACACAAAAATTATCAATGGAAATCAAATTTATCAACCCATGGAGGTCTGGATTTGGAGTCACACTCAAAATCAAAGTGGAAAACCACACTACAGGCCGATCCAACTTTGATGTAATGTCCTTAAAACAAGTCAAAATGAGGCTCAGTAGTGTGTGTGGCCTCCACGTGCCTGTATGACCTCCCTACAACGCCTGGGCTTGCTCCTGATGAGGTGGACAGTCTGTGGTGCAACGTGGTGTTGGTGGATGGAGCGAGACGTGATGTCCCAGATGTGCTCAATTGGATTCAGGTCTGGGGAACGGGCGGGCCAGTCCATAGCATCAATGCCTTGCAGGAACTGCTGACACACTCCAGCCACATGAGGTCTAGCATTGTCTTGCATTAGGAGGAACCCAGGGCCAACCGCACCAGCATATGGTCTCACAAGGGGTCTGAGGATCTTATCTCGGTACCTAATGGCAGTCAGGCTACCTCTGGCGAGCACATGGAGGGCTGTGCGGCCCCCCAAAGGAATGCCACCCCACACCATTACTGACCCACCGCCAAACCGGTGTCACGTCTGTCACATGTGCTCAGTGTGAACCTGCTTTCATCTGTGAAGAGCACAGGGCGCCAGTGGCGAATTTGCCAATCTTGGTGTTCTCTGGCAAATGCCAAACGTCCTGCACGGTGTTGGGCTGTAAGCACAACCCCTACCTGTGGACGTCGGGCCCTCATACCACCATCTGTTTCTGACCGTTTGAGCAGACACATGCACATTTGTGGCCTGCTGGAGGTCATTTTGCAGGGCTCTGGCAGTGCTCCTCCTGCTCCTCCTTGCACAAAGGCGGAGGTGGCGGTCCTGCTGCTGGGTTGTTGCCCTCCTACGGCCTCCTCCACGTCTCCTGATGTACTGGCCTGTCTCCTGGTAGCGCCTCCATGCTCTGGACACTACGCTGACAGACACAGCAAACCTTCTTGCCACAGCTCGCATTGATGTGCCATCCTGGATGAGCTGCACTACCTGAGCCACTTGTGTGGGTTGTAGACTCCGTCTCATGCTACCACTAGAGTGAAAGCACCGCCAGCATTCAAAAGTGACCAAAACATCAGCAAGGAAGCATAGGAACTGAGAAGTGGTCTGTGGTCACCACCTGCAGAACCACTCCTTTATTGGGGGTGTCTTGCTAATTGCCTATAATTTCCACCTGTTGTCTATTCCATTTGCACAGCATTGAAATTGATTGTCAATCAGTGTTGCTTCCTAAGTTTGATTTCAGCTAGGATTTGAGCAGCTAACATTTCTGAGCCCCGTTTGTTTGGGTGAAGTCTGTCTGTCTTAAAAAGAGACATTCTTTGCCAGAAAATATTAAAATTATCCACATAACACACACCGTGAGCCCTGCAGGCGGACTGGAGCCAGTCGTGGAGGCCAAGGAGTCTACTGAAGCGGCCATCACCGCGACCAACTGTGGGAATGGGACCAGAGATAAAAACGGACTTTCCACACTGCTTTAAAAAGTTAAAAAGACGGTTAAAATCTGATTTTGTCAGCTCAGACTGCTGAAGAGCTGATTTGTTCCCACATGGACTATCACTCTTGTGATGGAGGACGGGAGCGATGGCATTAGGTCCTGGAGTTTTTTTAAAATGTGAGCCGTGGTGGCACCGGGGAAGCAGTGAGTGGTAGCGTTAAAGAAACGGATGTTTCTGGTTATGGAGTCACCAATTGTTAGTGTGGTTGGGGAGAAAAGGGGACGAGGAGATGCCGGTTGTGTGGTTCCAGAGCAGGACTGAGCAGAATCTGCTTCAACACTGCGTGCGGACTGAGGATGGAGTGTGTGAGCTGCCGAGTGTTGTGTTGGAGTAGCAGTAACAGACCTGAGAGAAGGGCTACCCGACAGTGCAGGGTAGAGACGGCCTCCGGAGCGTCTGAGCACAGCCTCCTTCAGGATCCTATGTCGGGAAGCGGAGGTTTTTGACCGGGATGACGGCCGCTGATCAGGCCCAGCGCGGGAGATGTAGCCGGTGAAGGAGATGCAACAGTGTCGGCAGGCACTGTCTGCCGAAAGAGATCCGTATCAGGGAGACTCGAAGCTGCTGGTGCATCCGCTGGATGGACCGGAGCGTTGTCAGACAGGGCTGCATAGCGGTTGGAGAGGCCGATGTGCGGAGGAGAGGCAGCCCCATCCGAGCCTTTCTTGCAGCCACGGACCACCACTTCAGCCCAGCTTGACGATTCGGAGTCGAGCAGGATGAAAGCCTGGGAAGGCTAGAGGCGTCCCATAACACGGTGTCCTGGATGTTAGCGGTTGCGCTAAGAGAAACAATCTGTTCGGCTTGTACTGAAGCCACATCCATAAAGCCAGTCGGCAGGGAATCTTTCTCTTTGGGTTCTTCAGAAAGTCGTTGGATGTCTTCCATAAGGTCAGCAATCTTTTTGTTCGCTTTCTTAAGGAGTGAGCTGTCCTCATGGAGCATGGAGTTATCTCGGCGGCTATGGAGCTTTGTTGTGATCAGTAGCGTTGATGACGTTTTTACGGTCATCTATAATCTTAAAATCCATGTTGGATGACTAAAATCCTTAACCCACGTAAAACTTAAGTTAAAAACTTAAGTTAAATAAAAAGGATATAAAAAATTTCACAAAAAAGTGTGGATTAAAACTGGATAAGAGTCCGGTTTAAGACAGAGCTTCCGTAGTGATGTATCCGTCCGTATCGAGGCTTCGAAGTGTGTGTCGAGTAATACAGGATGATTTTTGTGAAGCGCGTATCGAGGCTTGTGTTGATGACGTATGTGGTGACGTTCGAAGCCTCGCGAGCCGGCCGTACGTGACCGATTCAGGAGATGGTTTGCGGGTTTCGCGTGCGATTCGAAAGGAGCAGCAAAATGTAACGCACCCTCCTCAACATTTAGTGGACTTTTGAACTTGAACACAATTAGATTTTATCTACAGCTCATTTTAAATGACTAAAAAAGTTTATCAACTTATGTCAGAATTGCTTTCATCAGATAACTTCAAAAATTGTGATGAAACAGAGGAAAAGAAAGTGTTGACATTTTGTGGCTTTGGTAAGAATTAAACTCTTACCCCATATTACCCTAATAATAATTTTCTAAAGCAGGTAAAATCATCTCCAAAAAAGAAACAGCCTGAAGCACTGTGGAAGTGTTATTTTTAAATAAAGATGAATAAAATGTTGTCTCTATTATCTAAAGTCACAAACCAAGTCATCATAACCCTCTCCCTTGTTTCCACTTTCCTTTTGACCCTGTCATTGTATCATAAAGACAGACACCTTATTAAAAAGCTAATCAGTCATGTATTGGCATCACGAACATCATTCATTCATTTATTCAATTCAAAGCTACACACACAAAAGCCGTGTTCCCGATATAATCACTCTGCGTGTTTTACATTTAGTGTCCACTTGATGGCACAGTAGAGCAAATGAAGCACCGTGAAGCTTCGGCCTATGAGTGAACCAGTTGGATGGAAAGCTTCAGTGCTTCATAAAGCTTCATTTCGCCATCACTAAGCTTCCGACAGGTAGCTACAGACGCCAACACATGCGCAGAGTGCAGATTACGTCAGCAATTACGTCAGCGATCTTGTGACTTACCCAGGAACTAGGAACTTTTTGAAGAACTCCAGTGCAGGGACCAGTACGCTATAATGTTCGTACCACTGTTATTCTGTCAATAAATTCTCGAGACAATCGAGACACATCTGGCTCGTGGTGTAACATTACAGAACCATTTATAAATGGTTTGTGAATCTTAAAATCACTTTGGAAGAAATAAAATATACAACAGTGGTATGAATTGAAACATTGCTTTTTTTATTATCATTAGGCTATTATAAATAAGTTTTTGAAGGAATTATCCCCAGTAGGGGGCTGGAAAGACCTGTGGGGGATGCAGAACAGGGGTCTCAATTATAAAAACGTACCCAGAAACCTCACTAAAAGTGTACGTGCATCCGAAACACAAAATGGCTTACACCAAAAAAAAAAATAAATTCAGACTTATAAAACCGTGCATATGCACACTCACAATCAACTTGAAATGTGGCCTATGTGAGGAAGCGCCATATCCGATCCCTTCAAACGCTTACAACTGTCTATAAATGGTTAGTGGAATTATTATTAATACGTACTGACTGCAGGAAGAAAAGGAGGCAAACTCTGAAAGAGGATCTACAAAACGAGATTTAACTCAGCGTGACACTGACATTTCTTTTGGTGAAGCTGGAGTTGTTTGGTGGGTAACAAACGCACTTTCATGCAACGCTCGTGCACCAAAGGAAAAGGGGCGCCAGGGTTCCCCTCCCTTTATAACCGATCTGCAGGAACGGGGCATTCCTCCTGAGTAGTGACGTCACTGACCGAAGGGGGACACTCGCACACACACCCGCAAATTATCTTAAATTATGTTTTTTTGTTTGTTTTATTTTTTATAGCGAACTTCAGTGAGAATCAATCAAACAAGTGTCTGATTATTTAGAAAGGCTTTAGGCTTTAAGCTATACTACTCAGAGGTAATATTTCGATATATTTTACACAGTTGTAGGACTATTCACTTCAAACAGTTTCATCCTTCTGCCATGTGAGTCGCCATTTCTAATTTGTCTTCTTTATGTGCGTACACGTGGTTCAGAGTTTAGGCTACTTACAGGATGCACATTTTTAATGTCTTAAACGAGTTTTGTACTATATCGTACTATAAAAGACATTCTGGATCAAAAGACTGAAGAAACAAGGAGAAAAAGACCAGAACACACTAACTCAATGCCGGTTGCTGAGGATTTTCACTCTTCAGAGCAGAAGAATCAAGAAGGAAGAGACTTTGTTTTTGGAGAAGCTTTAAAAAACATGCCAAAAAACAGCAGGAATAAAGCCCAGCATAAATTGGATAAAATGTCCTCCTCAAAAAACATATCTGCATGGACTGAACGTGGACAGTTTGTGTTTAATGGTAATGTTATTAAATGGTCTCGTGTATGATTTGATAAGAGGAGTAACTGCTTCTCACAACGTGCCTGACAGCCAGAGACCTACAGGTTGGGATGAATATCTGCAATCGTTGGCTATACTGAATATACCTTTATCAGTTGTACCAAATCTACAGGTCAAAAGAAAAATTGACGAGATTAAGAGAAAGACTTTTGGAGAATCTTCTCCTCTTATTACTGGACCGCCATCTACACCTCTTGTTACCAGAGGGCATGGATTAGCAAACAATGAAACAAGTCCATTTGTATCTCCTACAATGCGATTGAGTGATTGGATAACTTTTTAATTGAATATCGTTATTGGTTTTAAATAAA
Organism: Micropterus salmoides; assembly: GCF_014851395.1. Classification (NCBI taxonomy): domain Eukaryota; kingdom Metazoa; phylum Chordata; class Actinopteri; order Centrarchiformes; family Centrarchidae; genus Micropterus; species Micropterus salmoides. The sequence goes on along the minus strand of NW_024040485.1, from coordinate 8,640,441 downwards.
TGCATAGAGACAACTTTATCATTTCAAAGTGTTTTTATTTACACTTACACGTTTCCATCTATAAATCACTTTAATCATGAATGGCACACAACTACTAATATTATTATACACATTTAAAAGAATCTGATACTTGGACACACTGGTTACATTCTGCATAATTATTTTGACCACATACAACCAAGGGTCGTATTTTTTTCACAAATTTGCACACCATAAAATCATTGCATGACCGTTTATTACTATATATAGTCATTACATTGTCATAAGATAATCCTCTACATCTTGCACTTGTCTAACAGAATGTTGCGTGGACTTACAATTACTGTTGAGAAAGACAGAAAAGGATTCTGGAAAATGTGAGTAGACCGGAGAGTTTCCCAAAACTGTCAAAGAATGATCCCACACCCTGCTTGTCAATATAGATAGCGACCCAGTGTTGTCCTCCCAGGTGGGAGGGGTCTGTGTTTACCACCAACATGGCGGGTCTCTTTTTAATAACTGATTTAGGAAGCTGGTCACTAGCAAATACTCCAAGAAAGATGCCTTGTTCACTACCTTATCAAGTACTTTTGACAGTTCTATCGTATTCATACTATCGTTTGTTAAAGTTAGAAAAAGTCAATGAGAACCTCTCTTCTTGATGATATCTCAATTATAGAATCATATGTGGTGTAAATAACCGCATTTATTGTGCGTTGAAGCGGATTTCTAAAACAAGCCTCTAATCTAATGCTACTGTTTTTAATGAGCGACGTATGGTCTCCGCATCCTTCATCAGGGCTCAGGTTAAAACAGAACAGACTATATCCATTACAAAACTCGTTGCGGGTTATGTTGTTACGTTGTTTTTAAGATACTTTCCAGTTGCCAAGTACAATTGATGATACTCCCTGATGGCATTCCCTCTGGTAAAGTTGGGTTGAAAGGGTTTTGAAGGATATTGTTGGCTGTCACCGTATAAACATAAAAACTCCATGTCATAATGGTTAAATGTAAATGGATTACGCGCATAACTACCTGTAAATGCCTCATGATGTACAAATAAACTACAATAAATTTAGGTATTTGTCCCAAGAATGCATTTTCTTGATTACAAACACGAGTGCCCAATGGGATGCTAAAATCTTTAAGACAGACTCTGTCTATGGGATATTTAACGTTCCCTTGCGTTAATGCCTTAGTGTGCGCTAGCTTAACAGCGAAGATACGGTGACTTTCTTTACAAACAGGCTTGAGGTCTACGCCATTTATCATTAACTTGTCTTGAAAAAACAAGTCAGAATGTAAAGGGGATATTAGCTCCACTACGCGGCCGCCTTGTGTGTATTCCATTCTTTTAACTAGTCCCTCATTGCGTCCTCCAGCCATTGCGTCGTCCATATGACCTGCTGTATCCATGCAAAATAGTCCGGATCCAAACTGTGTCTGCAGAGCGTCCTTTCCGTAGTTCAAAAGGCACTCTATTATACCCCTGTAAGGATATGTGTTTGATGATTGCGTTATTAGTCGGCCCCCCAACGATGTCGACCTGTGAAAATATTGTACATCCAGGGTAGTTAGATAAAGCCCACTTTGTCTGCTTGATTCAGGTTTTCACCGTTAGCTTAGGTGATTTTTACGCGCGTGTACAGAAACGTATTGTTTAGATCCAGGTAGTCCTCTGTACTAGCTGGAATGAAAAATTCAAGGGGTGCAGAGTCTGATACCGCCACTAGAGGAAGGAATTCGTAGATGCATTTCTCAATACTTGTTTGTGTTAACGGCACCATAAACAGGTCTAGCTCCGACTTGACGCACTCTTGACAGGCTATGTACCAACGACACTCTCGTTAGAAAATGTCTCTTGTCTTCTGACGTTTTGTCGACTTGCTTCTCCTTGCTTGTTTATTTTTTCTAGTCTTAGTATGGGTCTTCTTATTTGTATTTGTATTTGAATTTCCGCCTCTTTGGTGGGGAACTCCCTCTTTTCCCAGGAGCCCGTTTTATTGGTCGGGGGACCACGGCCACTATACCCGACCCCTCTTGACGCCTGTTCATGACGTTAGTAATAACATCCGTTGCTATGGTTTTAGCGGCTGTCTTTAAATGAGGGGCAACAAATGTAAATCCTTTCTTGAATAAGGGGAATGCTAATCTAAACAAACCCCTAAAGATACCCCCTAACCCTGCACCATACTGAGCACCGAGCCCGCTGTATCCTGGTAAATCACCACCTGCTTGGGCTGTATAATATGCAACGTACTTGTCCGCATTGTGAGCATATGGATGGTACATGTTTGCTCCTTGTCTAGCACTGATATTTTACGGGTCGAAAGTGTAGCTTTATTATCACTTTGCTATATATGTACTATTCTTAAAAGAGGGACGTAACTATCCCCTACTGTTTGATGATCAACAATATCGGTATAAACAAATATTATACATCCCTACGTTAACATCGGCAGGATGTGGCGCCAAATACGACATCTGTGTCAACACTGTGTTAGTTCGCGGCTGAGATCTAAATGTTGCAATTCCCTCGTGAGTTTTAAAAGCCGTTCCGGGGATAAATCCCAACATTTATGCATGTTTTCCTTGAAACGTTAATTTTACGTCTCTCGTTGGTAAAATGCTTACTCTGTTGGTAATGTTGTTATAATCAAGCTCAATATGACCCATGTCATTTTCAGATAAACAACTGTTTAGTTCAGCTATTATCTGTGACACTGTTGTATAGAATCCCTGTGTCGCTGATAGAACTATCCTCTTGTTGGATTTTTTATCAAACACTTCTTCAGTCTTCTGATGAAAACGATTTCCATGTTTTTGGATATTGTATTTCTATCAAACCCACCTCGTATGCTGATTTAAAGTGTAAAGGCTTGGAGAGTTTTGTTCTAAAGTTTCTATTGTGTTGCTCGGGTAAAATAATGCAGACGAGTTGCTAGGCAGGGTGACAAAAGAATCCTCTGTATCCATTAATACGAGTGTTTGTAATCTGCTAAGGTAGCTGTAGGACCTGTTTTTCCAAAATCCACAAGTTAAATTTATCTGGCCATCCGACCCATTTGACTAACACCATGTCCCGGCCTTGTCTTTTCTTTCTAGATAAAATCTTTTCTATTTTAAATGTTTTGTTTTTATCTATAACAACTTTTTGCATCTCTTGCATATAAAATGTCCACTGTAATATTTCGCCGTCATAGTCTTTTAACCTGTAAACAGGAGGGTCCCTTGACACACATTCCTTTACAGTGAAATATTCATCTGTATAATTTTGCTCATAACCTTTTTTAAAAGGGCCACGTAGTTTTGAAATTCTTACAGTATCGCCCACCGCATATTTAAAACGAATTACTCTTTTATCTTTTGTTTTACACAAGTTGTTAAATACGATATCTTCATTGTCTTTTGTTACATCAATCGGTTTGATTCAAACTATGATTGTAGGAGGTGACTAAATCCTGCAATATATCTACATATCGTTTAGAATTATTGGCTGTTAAATAACGCCACATTTTAGATTTCAGAGTCCTGTTAAAGCGCTCTACTACAGATGCCTTAGTCTCATTTGATGCGGTAAAGTGTACGATACTATTGATTTTCATTAACGCATCGAAATCTTTGTTTCGGAACTCTTTTCCCTCGTCTGTTTGAATTTTATGCGGTATTCTACCTTCAGCTAAGATATCTTTAAAGGACGCTGTGAAGCATTTACCACTCTTATTTTTTAAACAACGTACCCATGTGTATTTTGAAAACAAATCTATACACGTTAATAAATAGCGTACCCCATCATTTTCAGTAGAATAAGCGTATATGTCAACTAGATCTAGCTGGAATGTTTTGAATTCACTAAAACCTTTTTTCTCTTAAAATGCACCGGAGCCGTCTTGTGTAGAGCCAGTTTTCTACGTCTGAATCTGCATACCGAACTCCAGTAGTGTCAAATATGGTCTTTTTAAGTTTTTGCTTGCCTCCGTAACCCCCTGCGTTTCTGTCGCATAGTATATATTTCTCATCACCTCCTCCATGATCTTTGTTACAAAGACTGACGCTTCAACGTCTGTGTTCAAGTATTTTATTTCCAATGACATATGCAACATGTCCGTCAGCAGTGATTACAAGTATACACTTTTCAGAAAAACAAAATGTTTTTACAAACCAAAGATTCAGTTAAGGAATACATCACATCAGCAACATCGACATGTTGTTTTCTGGTTAGCATTAAAACACACAAATCAATGCAAAAAGTACAAAAACAAAGCACATGACCCGTATGGAACTCATTATCGTTCACAGGAAAAACATTTGCGATATATCGAGTAGAGTAGATTTCACATCTGCATATTTATCCGCTGTCATTTGCACCATGGTACGCCATCCAGAGGTCATTCATCTAACACATTCTGTCTGTTTGTCAAATCTAGAACAACATAGTGTCCTATCTGTGTCACATATCGCATAGTTAAAGCTTCACACAACAGTGCTCTCATCTTATACACGATATACAGTGCGGCCAAAAAGTATTTAGTCAGCCACTGATTGTGCAAGTTCTCCTACTTAGAAAGATGATGTATAAAGGACACCTGTCCACAGCCTCAAACAGTCAGACGCCAAACTCAACCATGGCCAAGACCAAAGAGCTTTCAAAGGACACCAGGAAGAAAATTGTAGACCTGCACCAGGCTGGGAAGAGTGAATCTACAATAGGCAAGCAGGTTGGTGTGAATAAATCAACTGTGGGTGCAACTGTAAGAAAATGGAAGACATACAAGACCATTGATAATCTCCCTCGATCTGGGGCTCCCTGCAAGATCTCATCCCGTGGGGTCAAAATGATCATGAGAATGGTGAGCAAAAATCCCAGAACTACATGGGGGACCTGATGAATGACCTGCAGAGAGCTGGGACCAAAGTAACAAAGGCTACTATCAGTAACACACTACGCCAAGAGGGACTCAAATCCTGCAGTGCCAGGCGTGTCCCCCTGCTTAAGCCAGTACATGTCCAGGCCCGTCTGGAGTTTGCCAGAGAGCATATGGATGATCCAGAAGAGGATTGGGAGAATATCATGTGGTCAGATGAAACCAAAATAGAACTTTTTGGTAAAAACTCAACTCGTCATGTTTGGAGGAAGAAGAATGGAGAGTTGCATCCCAAGAACACCATACCTACTGTGAAGCATGGGGGAGGAAACATCATGCTTGGGGCTGTTTTTCTGCAAAAGGGACAGTAAAACTGATCCTTGTTAAGGGAAGAATGAATGGGGCCATGTATTGTGAGATTTTAAGCCAAAACCTCCTTCCATCAGTGAGAGCCTTGAAGATGGAACATGGCTGGGTCTTCCAGCATGACAATGATCCCAAACACACCGCTCGGGCAACGAAGGAGTGGCTCCGTAAAAAGCATTTCAAGGTCCTGGAGTGGGCTAGCCAGTCTCCAGACCTGAACCCAATAGAAAATTTGTGGAAGGAGTTGAAAGTCCGTGTTGCCCAGCATATCACTGCTCTAGAGGAGATCTGCATGGAGGAATGGGCCAAAATACCAGCTACAGTGTGTGCAAACATAGTGAAGACTTACAGGAAACGTTTGACCTCTGTCATTGCCAACAAAGGTTATGTTACGAAGTATGAACTTTTGTTACTGACAAATACTTCCACCATAATTTACAAATTCTTTAAAATCCTACAATGTGATTTCCTGGATTTTTTTTTCTCATTTTGTCTCTCATAGTTGAAGTGTACCTATGATGAAAATGATAGACCTCTCTCCTTTCTAAGTAGGAGAACCTGCACAATCAGTGGCTGACTAAATACTTTTTGGCCTCACTGTATCTCTTTTTGACATAGTTTAGTAGACTAGACACATTCCCCATTGTTTTTAGTGTTGTTCCCCCTTCCAGATATCCAGAGATTCCTTAACTACTGTGCTCACACTGTCCTCCACTCTAACTACCTGTTTAAGCGAAGCAATGAGAAAAGGGTTCCTCAGCCAAATCTGTAGAGCAGCTGCTGCAATGTCTCAAATACTGCACTCACACGTTGGCACCAACCCTAGACCGCGTAGTACATACTTTTTTGAGCATCAGCATTTGTTAAAAAGCTTCTGCGTAATTTCTCTCTTATGTCCTTTGATATTAAAGAAGGGCAGCGTGTCAGTGCATGTAAGGTTGTTTTCTGCACCATTCGTAGCATTGGTCACCTCATAGCTTTTTGTTGCAGTATATCGTGTAAATAATAAGCTACAGTTACCTATATATACTGCTAGCAGTAGTGTTAGGAGATGTGTCTTTGTCGCAACAGTTCAGAGTGGCCAAACAGACACCCTTAAACGGCTTTCCCCTGCTCTTATCCTCTTCTGCTTTTTCTTCAGGAATGAGAAATGTTAAATTTCTTTTCCCCACTTCTTTGCCATAGTCATCCACCCATGAGTTATCGACGCCATCATCCTGGAGTAATGGATAGATGCTTGATAGACCCTCACCCGCTGCACATGTCCTCGTACCCGCACAAAACATTTTAATTAGAACAATGTCACCGTCAGCCCGGTCGTGAGGTTGTCTGCGGCGTTGTTTGTCGTTCATTTACTTGTCCTCAGGACCAAATAGTTTTCTTTTGATCCCTACATAGCTAGCATAAGGTTTATACCATCTGAATAATTATCAGTGTGTGAGAAGATTTCAAGGGTTCTATCCCATTCTCCCCACTGGACCACAAAACCGGTGCTGAACCACGTCCCACTCTTTAGACGTGATGGGGTAGCCTTTTTGTTGCTCGGGGTCCCCTTCCTTGTGTTTTGAATGATAGAATGTCCTTTCACAATCTAAAAAAGATGTAG
>NW_024040485.1:7892383-7902281 GCF_014851395.1 Micropterus salmoides | reverse complement strand
AATATAGGCACCAGGTTTTAACAAGGAAGAAGATTGTGGCTGCTGTATTGACCTTCTTTTAACTGCCAGTCTGTCAATGTCGGAGTGCAATGCTAAATCAGTCGAGTACTCTTTTAAGATGGTTCAGTCAGCTAATCCTCTCAGTGTAATATTAATGTGCATGACTAACAACCAGAAGGTTCTGGTTATTCAACCTGAAGTAATAATTGTTTTGTTTTTAAAAATAAAATCTCTTCTGTCTGTTCGCTCAGTCCCTGTCCGGTCACCAGCACTCAGTGCGCAGTCTCTGCTTCTCTCCCTCCTCCCCCATGCTTTGCTCTGGCTCTTTGCTGGAGAGGTGAGGGTGTGGTCAGTTTCCACCTCCACCTGTGTGGGATGTTTCCAGGCTCACTTCGGAGCCACGGAGTCTCTCACCTTCCTGGATGAAGGACGCATGCTGCTGAGCGCTGGCTCAGATCACATGGTGAGCCATCGCTGCCAGTACATAGTGAACCTGGATCAGATAAATTAAACTTAACTCTCTTGAATTTAACCAGAGTAGCTGGATTAATAATATAATTATTACACTATTTACCGGCTTAATTACTATTTAACCAAAAACTACAAATAAATTATGATTTGTTGTTTTGTCATAAAATACTGTTTTGTCAGTTCATTAGTTGTAAATAAAATTCACATAAATGTATGAGACATTAGGAGATTAATTTGCTTTAACACTCAAGTGCTTTTTAAAAGAACACATTGCATCAGAGTGCTTATTCGATGCACAGCACCCACCTGAAATTCAATGCAGACCATCAGCATCTGTTTCAGCATCTGTTTGTGAGCACACTGTAAATTCTTTTAAATGAATAGCCTCCTTTTTCTCTGTGTCCTGTCCTTCTGTCAAACAGCTCCGCCTCTGGTCAGGAGGACTTGGACGTTCAGTCACTACTTTTAAACGTGAAGAAGTAAGTGACAGAGTAAGCTCCTTATTTATCTTGTGTGTAAGTGTTAACTTCATGTTGCTTGCAGTTGCCATAGTCTGCGTGTAAATGAAGTGTTGAGGCAGGATTGATTAACGACATCTGGCATTTGGTGAAAGAATAATGTCCACTGTTTCAGGTGTCCGTATGTTCGTTGAAACCGTTTTTGCTTGCTATAATCACCCTACTGTTCATACTGGGTATTAAGTTATCTCTTCCTAACATCCAATGTGGGAGATAAGTAAGTATAAGTTGTATGTTTTTTAAAAGAAATCTTCTTTCTAAATGGATCCTGTTATTTGGTCTTTTAGTGCGAACTGGAGCCTCCTCAGAAGAAACGGAGGTCTCCAACCTCTGGACCTGCTGCTCTGTGTGTGGCTGTTAATGGAGACTATACTGCTGGGGATACCATGGTGATGGCGTCAAACTCTTCACTATTGACTCAGGTTTGTTTATGTGCCAGGAATGTAAAATAAAAATCATCTTTACAAAATTCTTAAACATTTCACTAGGACCAGTATTTGATTGGACAACTTTGAGTTGGGTTTCTTCCTTTTTTCTAATTTTATAACATATTTTCTTACACTTCTTTTTATTGTGTCTGTATTTTCTGTCTGGCTTGGGTCTTTTATCGTGAAGTTCTTCAAGACATTTGCTCTGCTCTGTGTGTTATTAAGAAACTTTACTTAGGAAATTATAGGCTGTTTGGTTTTTACAATAAAAAACCAACAAAAACATTAATTAATGAATAAAAAGCCAACCGAGTAACGGACCTAAAAACAAAACTAGTTAGCAGGCAATATGTCAAGGATATAAATCTGATACAGGAGTTAGAAAGCCATAAAACATTGATGGATATAATAATGAAAAACAAACACATAAAACATACTGTATAAATATGGCACAAAATGAATATGACCATAACAGTTTTTATTTTAATCGTAGGTAATAAGATCTGGGCCTCCCAGAACCTTGATGTGTCCATACTGTGCCTGCTGTGGGTCGTCCTGAATGCAGAGCAGAGCGAACCTGAGCTGCTGGTGTCTGGAGGAAGTGACAAACGTCTGAGGGTCTGGAAGAGGGAAGGAGGAGAGGAGGGAATGCTGGGAGGCCTGAAAATGTTGGGAACGTTTGGTGTGCAAACAGGCGCCATCCTGGCATTGGCACAAAACTCCACATACCTGGCTACAGCATCAGGTATGTGTTGCTGATGGTAAAGTAAAAACAAGACCTGAAATTACAGAAATGCACTTACACTCCAGAGAAATAGATGTTGTTTTCCCAGGCAACATTTCACAGCCGGTCTCCTAATAACTTTCTGCTAATAACTATTTTTATTATTTTCCCTTCTATAAATTAGATGACTTCACCATTGTTCTGTGGTTGCTGAGCGAACTGGCCCTCGACCCCCACATTAAGCCTCATGCATATCTGAGGGGCCACAGTGGAGGAGCCACCTGTCTGGCTTTCAGTCCTGATGGTGAACAGCTGTTGTCCGGTGGAAAAGATCAGGTACATGTGTTTGTACTCTAGTGTTGTGGCAGTATCAGAATTTTGTTTTTGATAGAAACACTGACTTTTGCTGCACATTGACCTTTGTGCAGGTGTTTGGTTGTTTTTTGGTTGTAGGGTTGGACTGTGTTCATTTTCCCTCAAATCTATATAATCATGATTTATTAAGTACCCCTAGCTGAAGCTAATGCAGTCTAAAATAACAGTCCTGTAATTAATCCTCCCTTCATCTAGGGTGTTACACAGAAAGGTGTTTCTGTTATTTAGCCTACCCTCGGTGATATAAATAGTGTAGGATTGGTCAGTGTAGCGCAGTACTGACTGGTGTCTTTGTTTCAGGCCCTGATGGTGTGGGATGTGAGTGTGTCTCCTGCTGTTCTCTCCAAGTCTCTCCCTCACTCTCACAGAGACTGGATCACCAGCTGTGTTTGGACTCCAGACTGTGTGGTAAATCTTCATAACATAATTTTCACGGGTGTCGTAAAGAAATGTAACTGAACTGAACAACAGCTCTTACCTGAGAAAGTCCTATTACTATACTGTTATATACATCACTATTGTGTTTCCGTAATTTGTTCCAGATTAGCTCTTCAAACGACGGGAGGCTTTGTTTATGGGATCTGCAGGCGGGCCAACGTCTCAGAGAAATCTCCTGGAGGAGTCCTCTTACATCTGTTTGCTGTGTGGTGAGTAAATTTATCTGTCAGAGAAAATACAATTTGTATTGTTACATTCTGGCCTGAAAAAGCTTCATTTCCTTGTTGTACTGATGGATTTAAAGAGCTTCGCAGATTGTGTGTAGCGTAGAGATTTAACTGCAGGTCAGAGCTGTCTTTGTTTTCTCTCCTGAGACATATAGTAAACCCTCAACGTTTATTAGGGGATTTCTGTGTTGTTGACTCTGTGTTTCTGTGTGCAGGGGCAGTATGTGGTGGCTGGCTGTGCAGAGGGAGCGCTACACGTTTGGACCTGGGAAGCAAGCACAGAAATCTGCCACATTGCTGCACACAAGCAGCGTATACACCACTGCTCTCTCCTACCAAATACAAGTAAACAAGTGCACACACACATTCACTCTCTGTATTTATCTCTCCCTCTTTATTTCATATTAAACAGTATAATGAGTCCTTTTTTAATATTCATAGTCTTTTGTGTTTTTGTATTTAAGATGAGAACAAAGAAGTCAACGCCGAAGACATGACTGTTTTCACTGCGTCTGATGATGGCACAGTGCAGCTGTGGAAACCGCTACAGGTCTGTCGGTCGAAATAAAGAGTTGTCTCCAATATACTTTAATATTTCTGTCGTATTAAAAGAAATTGTACTTACTTACTTTGAAGAAACTACAAGTGGACAAAATTGGGTTTTACGAGGTTAAAAATAAATCAAGCTAAATTACTTCCGTAAGGTTCTTGACCGAAATAAGCGTGGACATTGTCACTTATTTTTCTGCTTTTGCCTCCCCTCTCACATTGCGTATATTTACGCACAGGTGGAGCACTTCAGCACCTTACATGGTCACAACGGTGCGATATGTGGAGTTGTTCGCAAAGAAGGACTCCCAGAATTCCTCTCTGTTTCTGAAGACTGCTCACTGCGATGCTGGACATGGACAACAGGTAATATGTTATATAATACTGCCTTTTATATACAGTAATACCATTTAAAAACCACTTAAAGATTTTGTAGTTAGTACAATGTAGTATTAGTAGATACCTTTTTATACATTCTGACAGCTGATTGTGTTGTATATGCATCTTTCCTCTGTGCTTTACCGTTTTGTCTTTGAATGATGTTTAATGGCATTTTTTGTAGTATTGTAGGAGAATTTTACTGTAAATGAAATTAAAGATAAAATTTAATAACCCTGATAAGGATAGTGGTAGCATTTTTATTTGTTTAAGCCCCGAGTAGTGTCTTCAGGTATTCTTACAGGCTGCACTCAGCTCCAACAGTCTTCACTAATAAGGCTGGACTACACTGAAACAAAGTATGTAAATCTCTTGCTGCTGCTCATGCTCATTGTTTCGGCGCACAGTGAGTCAGTTGAGTGAATCAGCACTTTTATCAACTCAGCTCAGTAAATCAAACCTTGGTTAAACTAAAAATGTTATTTACTGTATACAGTAGATTGAGTTCATGCACTCATTGCAAATATTCTGCCTTTGCATTGTGTAAAGATTAATTTCAGGTAAAAAATAGTTGTATCACACTAACCGAGAGAAACCTGCCTTCACCTTCACTGTGCACCGTGTGGCAATTGCCTTTTTTACATTCAAAGCAACCCGTGAAAGTTTAATTATGTCTTCAAAACGCACACTCATCCACTAATAGTCACAATGTCCCAGGTCAATCACATCAAGAGTTAAACTACTCTCTTCTCTATATATTGCTAGTCACAGTAGTCACCTGATGCTGCTCAGTGAAGGAGACGGTACTGGGTTGATACATGATATGTGATCTATCTTTTGAAAATTGTTCCATTTTACCTCTGTGCTCTGTCTTTCCAGAGGATCCTCCCTGCCTCAGAGGCAAAGTCACAGCTCTGTGCTACTCCCAGACGGATGATTTGGTTCTGGCTGGTTATGAATCTGGTTTTCTGGAATTATGGCAGCACAACACTGTGGTTGGCCACAAGCAGGTGAAGACATACACCAAAAAAGGATATAAACTGGACATATGTAATGTTTTGTGTTTGTGTAATCACATGATGTGTCTGTGTGTGTCAGGTTTCAGACAGCATCATCACAGCGGCCTGTTCCATGCCTGACAGCCAGTTTGCTGTCAGCTACATGAAACATAACGTTGATGTGTGGAAGCCGGTGTGGAATCAACAACATAGCACTGCAAGGTAAACAACAGCAACTAAGCTACCATAGAGGACTATCCTCCATTTTGATATCTTGTTTTTTGAAACCTTCATTCCCTTCCCATTTACAATAAAGAAGGGAATGAAAGCAACAGAATAAAACAACAAATACACTTTTATTGAAACCAGTTTACATTTTATTGAATTGATAATACCTTAAATTTGCAGTTATTTGAAAGCTGTGAGAACTACACATCTGATTAATGTGCAAAATCAAAGCATCCCATTACCTACATTTACATTTTAATCCGTCTTGATAGAGATTAGTACTGATTTGGATTGAAAGCCACATTAGCAGGATGCCGTCAGACACGACTCTACTGCAGCCACCAAAAGACTCACTTGGAGCAGTCACATATTTGAACCTTTCGGCTTTCTGGGAAATACAAACTGGCTTCTGAAGCAGCTTCTAAACATTTCTTATAATCCTATAGCAGCTTTGCCGCTTTGAATAGTGGTATAAAATCAGAAAAGAGATAAAATTGAAGGATAATATTGCAAGGCACACTGTAACTTCCTTTTTTTTGACGTTGTACCAGTTCCCTGCTACTTGTCATGCCTATATACAGTTCAACCCCCACTGCAAATCAGTTCCTTTAACTTTAAACTTGCAAACTATACAAATGTCTCTAGGAACATTGAGGGCCTTCACTATATTTTTGTATCCTGTTTCTTGTTTATGAAGGACGATGATCTCTTCTCTTAACTTTTTGGACCATTCTTTTGACGTGGCCATATTTCTAACATGCAGTCAAACGTGACACTCAACAAACCCCTAGTCAGTTCAGGTATTTCATGTGTTCCAGCTCAAGCTCGCCTGGTGCAGCTAATCAGGTGTGCTTGAGCAAACACCTGTTTTGCATATTTGTGCTCTTGTGAGGGATTCTGTTCAGAGCGCTGAATAATTTTGAGACATCATTATAAGCTGCATTTTTAGTTAAATTTGGGGGGAAAACTTTTGTTGTGCATTAGTTGTGTTGAGCTATTTCATTGATCATTGATTTTGTTTGATCTGTCCCTTGCAAACACCTGAAAGTCTGTACATTTTGACAATAAACCTGATTTGCAGTGGGGGTTTTATCAAGACAATATGAAATCTGCTAATTCTTGGTTAAACTTCACATAGTTTTGACGATCCCCTCCAGACAAAACACTGCTTAGAATAATAATATAATTAACTGGATTGACTGATTAAACATTTGCATCCTCATTGAAAAATCCAGAATTTATAAATGTGCAATGTGAAAAGTCCATTGTCAGTGTGTGCTGGGGCTTTCAGGTTTCCACATCACACTTGTTAAACATCGATTTCAGGTCAGCTCAGCAGATGAATTTGAAAACGGACTTCCCTTGTTAAATTCTGCACAAACATAATACTGCACAGTAAAAGCTCAAACAGCCAAGTGACAAACAACAATAAGCTAAACACATTTTTGGGAAGAAGGAGACTTTAAGTAATGAGAGTTATAAATAAGTTTATATAGAAGAACTAAAGGGCAAAGAGCTGAAAGTCACACAAGGCCTTTTAATCTAATCTACTATTCTTATTACTGCAAATAGGAAACAGGACATTTCAGTTAGACAATTGTTCAGATCTTAAAAGTAGCCATACCAACATTTTGAAATACTCTAGTACAAGTAAATGTCCTGTATTCCAAACCTTGCTTAAGTAAAAGTATGTATTATCAGCAAAATGAAGCTAAATTATAAAAATAAAAGTATTCATTACACAAAAAATGGGCTCTGTCAAGGTTACAATTTTTTTTTTGTTATTTTTGTTATATGGTCATGTGGCTTATTTGAAAATGTACAATATTTACCTCTGAAATCTAGGGGCATATAGTAGCATAAAATTAAAACACTTAAGTACAATTCTAAGGTATTTGTATAAGTACAGTACTTGAGTAAATGTATTACATTATTTTACACCACAGTAGTCTGATAGTCATGCAAACTCTCAGGTACACTCCCTGATATTGTAAGGGGAGTTGTTGATGTTTTGAAACGCCTCTGTAAGTTGTGTTGGGTTTCAGAGCATGTGCGATAAAATGGAGGTCAATTTGTGAGCGACTTGGAGTTAGATTTTACACACTAACCAGTGCTGCTCTGTCATGTGTTTCTGTTTCTCCCAGCCTGGTGAAAGTAGCCACGTACATGGTGGAGGAGCCAGTGGTCCGCCTCTACTACTGCTCAGTTCTTCTCGGTGTATCAAACGCTGGGACAATATTTAACGTTACAATTTTTGACAAGGACAGTTTGTCCCACAAAGTCGTGAGGTAACACCACATACACTCTACTGCATTTTGTCCAGGTTTTTCTGGGGTCGGTCAGGGTTGTTTTAATGAATCATTGTCTAAGTTGATGGCTAATTATTAAGTTTTGAATTTTGGGCCAAATGTTTTCATTATTATGTGAATTTTAGTTTTAACTTGTTGAATTGAGACAGATGAATGTTTATTAAATCAAACATATTTATCTGGGAGGTGACCGTAACATTATGTTTTTGTTAGTATTTTAAATTTCTGCAGATATTTATTACTTTTGAGAGAATTTATTGATCACGTTAGCCCTAATCGTTGCTCTAGTTAGCTGAAACTGATATTTCCAGGACCGCGCCTTGTAAATCCACTGATTTTAAATGTAATATTTAACTTTTCATGAATGCAGCTTCTATTGACATACAGTTAAGCTCAGTTCTAGATATGGTGCAGTTGGGTTTTATTTCTTATACTGTATACTAAGAGGTTTTATTTTTTTTAAGCCCCAAATAATTAAAACAAACCAAATGCTTCTTGTATATTTGGCTTTATTGCAGTTGGAGCCACAATATGAAAGTTTTGGGGATGATCCATAACGACAAGAAGAGCATGTGGGTCGTGGGCGAGTCAGAGGAAAGCATTGCGATTGGCTTCATTGTGAGTCAAATAAGAGTAATAATCTAAGAACACTAAAATAGTCATACTATTAAAATGTTTGTTGTAGCTTGTTTCTTTGTTTTTTTTCATGAACAGAAAATACATACTATTGTGAATTAAATAATACTACCTGGCAAAAACTGGTCTTTTTACAGCAAAATATTCATTCATCAAAACAAAAATTCCAGTTTAGATTCACATGACAAACAAATCCATTTTCTAAGCAGTCCCTACAATTCTATTAGTATATGTTAATGCCTCTGTCCTCTTTTTCTTCAGTTTTTCATGGGCCCCAAATGTGATCTCAGTTCAGCTTTCAGCAAACTACAGACCAACGATGAGGAGAAGTGGAGTCTGATTACAGCTGTAACTGTGGACAAAGGTACTAAATTCTCCCAGCAATACTGTTTGCAGTGCAGCTGTACTACTAGTACTACTCTTACTTACAAGCACAACCATAATTACAACAGCTACTTCTGGACCTACCAGCTTTTAATTAGTATGTTTATTGTGCAATTATCTAATGTGTTGTATGTTTCTTCAGGCTTTGTTGTGTCTGGAGACGTGAGGGGCAACATGTGGTTCCTCCAGCTTACAGGGGATTTCTCATGGAGCAGCAGAAAACCTGTAAGAGCTGAGAGACTCTTGACTAAGTGATTAGTGTATATTTTTATATTGTACCATTTAACAAAAAACACAGCATTTGCTTGAATGAGGAAACAATACAGATGAACATTTCTACATATAGTTTCGGTGAGGTATTGAAACTTGGTGTTCCAAGTACTGTACTTACGTACAACTTTGAGGTACTCGTAATTCCATTTTCCCTACTTTATCCATCTATTCTTATCATTATGGGTAAAGTTAATACTTTATTGATCCTTTGCCGAAATTCACAAGCTACACAGCATTATACAGTATGTAGCACTTTAAGTTTATGTTGGTGCTAATACTTTTGTGCTTTTACTTAAGTAAAATATTGAATGCAGGACTTTTACTTGTAACAGAGTACTTCAACGTTGTGTTTTTGCTTAATTATAAGATCCGAATAGTTCTTTCACCACTGACGGAAGGTGGTTATTCAGACTTTCAACAAAGGCTGCAGCATTGTTTCATCATTGATTATTATTAATTTAGTTAATAAAATGTCACAAAATGGTAAAAAATGCCGTCACAATTTCCTCGAGCCCAGGGTGAGGTGCAACCAACAGTCCGAAACCCTAAGATATTAAATTTGCAATGAAAGACAACGGAGAAAATCCTCACATTTGAGAAGCTGAAACCGACAGATGTTTGGCTTTTTTAAAGTAAAACTGGCGTTGATTAATCTTGTCTTCATCGACTACTGATCTTTTATCCCCAGGCCCACAAAGACAGGATCAGCGTGTTGAGACTCACTGACCACACCATCATATCAGCCTCCTATGATAGGACGGTGAAGCTGTGGGACAGAAACACCAAGAAACAGGTACATCAGAGTCTTAAAAAGAACATTTTCACATTTTGGGAAATATGCTTATTTGCTTCCCTGGTGGATAGTTAGACAAGAAGATTAAAACCATTCTGATGTTTGTCTGTTAAATAAGAAGCTACAGCCAGTTAGCTTTGCACAAACACTGAACTGAAACAGCAGCTCT